>NW_010202878.1:0-1070 GCF_000695765.1 Mesitornis unicolor | reverse complement strand
ACCTATGTCCCAGGTCTCACATGAAAAAAAAGAAAGCAATTTTATGGTTTCATGTTCTTGTCTGATTCACCCTTCTGCAAACAGCACTGGATTATCTCCTACAAGTTAAAAAAATAATAAAATAAAAAAATCATAGATACAATCTTTTAAAATTATCACTGCCAGCAGCGGGGTTGGATTAGAAATCTTCAGAGGTCCATTCCAACCCCAACCATTCAGTGATTCTGTGATCAGTTTGTGAGAAGTACTAGAATTCAAAAAATACATAAACCAGAAGTGCACACTGTCCTTGCTGTGAACAGAGATGCTATAAAAAACAAAGGCTTTCAAAAGTGGAACAATTAAATGCTTGAAGGAGTGAGAGTGTTCCCAATAGGGAAGAAAAGGTTTGTAGTTTGGAAAGACAAAAAGGAAGTTCTTTCTTTCTCCTTCCCTTAGAGGAATATCAGTATTGTTGCAGTCATCAGAAAGAAATCCCCAAACTAATACATTTAAACTAAGCAACTATGATTAAAAGGAATAAAAATAAAAGACATCATTCTCTGAAAGAAATCAATCTCATTTGTAATTTTACTTATTTTAATCAATTTCAACATTGGATTTACAAATTGGTAACACCAAGACTTTACATTTCACCTCCTCAGCATTTTATCTTATTTAAGAAACAAAAATACAAAAAGAAGCTGAAAATGATTAGAAATGCCAGGGACTTCACAAAAAATATGGAAGAACAAAACAGCTTCTAATAACTTGGAATCATATATTTTAAGATACACTTTTAAATTTTAAATGTATTTCTCAGGCAAGGAGTTAATGTGGCTGTAAGTAAAAGGGGTTGAATTTATCCTCCCTGTCCTACCAAACCTTTTATTAATGTTTTCCAGTGGTAATAATGAGCTCTTCTGCAACACAGCCATTTTGTTTTCTGGATTCTGTTTCTGGGTGATCCAGAGTGCTAGAAGTGTAAGCTACCTCTTTGTCACTTATTAGTGAAAAAATAAAAGATTTGAACACCTTTGAGAATAATCACTGCAGCAACAATAACTACAATAGAATGTAAAATCTTTTAG
>NW_010202877.1:0-839 GCF_000695765.1 Mesitornis unicolor | reverse complement strand
CTCAAACGAAAAACACCTCAGCTATTGATTCCCCCCCCCTCCCTTACAAACACAGATTAAAGCGCCCTGAACATTTTTGCAGCAGAAACGTGCCTGCTTCCAAGAATTTAAACCAGCAAGTAACTTGCCCGGTGGAGAAGGTCCCGGCTGGGCTGTGATGGGGACCAGAAAGCCCAAATTTCCGAGGGAAACGTGACGCTGTCGGGCCAAGAGCTCTCACGTCAGGAAATAATTCAAATTTTGCGTCTTTCAGCACCCAGTAACCTTGGGTGTCTTGAAAAGCAGATTGTACAAACAGGCAATTAAGATGAGCACTGAGACTTTCCGAGGAGATATAATGAACCAGCTTTAATTACTATCTTGAAATTAAAAATGCAATATACAGATTTAAATTTATTTTCACCTAAATTGTGTATAAAATTATATGGCTTTTGTGTTTTATTTTTTCCCAGGCTAAGAAACGAATTGCCACCAAGCTTACCACTAAAAAGTCTGAAGTACTTCCCAAACCCTGCTCCCCAACACGCAGTAATAATGATACATTTATCATTACTGATGACCACCCACTGGTTTATTATTGCTTTGTTGCAACTATTACAATCAAGAGATTTCTTTATTTACTGTTAACATTCACTTAAAGCTGAATGTTAATGACTCTTCTGAATTCACCAAAGAGTTTTCCGTTATATTTCAGGAGCAGTTATGGTTTGGGTTTCAAAACCGGCGTGAAAGAAGGAGAAATGCTGGGTGGTGGTTATTCCTTCTTTATTTTTATATTTTTTTTTCCCCTCCTTAAAAGGCTGTTTGTGAGGATTTATCTAAGTCGGATTTTCAACAAA
>NW_010202876.1:0-2378 GCF_000695765.1 Mesitornis unicolor | reverse complement strand
AACCAAACAGAAACTGCTGTCTTCTGGGGCGAGACCCTTACTGTATAGACATTAGTAATTCTCCAAGTGACTAATTCAGCATGACAGTCTAGGACCTTTCAGTAGTGGAAATAAAGAGCATTTGCAGAGATTTCTTTCTGTTCTTTCAGAAAGTTGTCTTGGGATGGGGTGAACTTCCCCCTGGGCATTCCTTTCCGCTGACTGAATAGGGTGACAGTGTGACATAGGACTGATTTCCAGGTTTTGTAGGGATGAATTAGATAACCCAGCCATTGACCAAGTGATCCTTTTAATTGACGCTAGTTCTGAACCCGTGCTGTCCTTCAGAATGCACCTCAAATACAAATGACTGTACCTTTCCTTTTAATTTTTTTTTCTTGACATTTGGTGCTCTAGGAACATTTTCACAGAATCACAGAATCCCAGGTTGGAAGGAACCACAAGGATCATCCGGTCCAACCTCTCCAGGTAAAAGTATCATTTAAATGAGATGAGTCAACCCCTGTCAAGCTGACTCTTCAAACTGACCAGTGTAGGGGAATTCACCATTTCCCCTGGAGATTGTTCCAATGTCTCATTGATGGATTATTCCAATGTCTCATTGATGGATTATTCCAATATCTCATTGATGGATTATTCCAATGTCTGATTGGTCTCATGGTAAAATAATTCCTTCTGCAGCTCAATGGGAATCTCTCCAGACACAACTTGTGTCCATTGCCCCTCATCTTTTCCATGGGACTCCTTGCTAAAGGGAGTCTCCATCCTCTTGGTGCCACCCTTTTATGTACTGGTCCATGGTGATAAGGTCCTCCTTGAGCCTTCTCTTCCCAGGACTGACCAGGCCCAGGTTTCTCAGCTCTTCCTGTCCTCTGAGCATCCTCATAACCCTTCTCTGGACCCTTTCCAACCTGTCCACATCTTTTTTGTATAGCAGTGACCAAAACCGGACACAGTGCTCAAGGTGTGGTCTGAGCAGTGCCAAGTAGAGAGGGATGATGACTTCTTTATCTCTGCTTTTATCTCTTTTCTCTTCTTTTTCTCTTCTTTATCCCTTTTTAATGCAGCCCAACATCCTGTTGGTTTCTTTACACTGCAGCACTGTTCCGCATGTTGAGCTCCTCATGCACCAAGACCCCCAGGTCCCTTTCCCCAGGGCTGCTCTCCAGCCAGGTGGATGCAGTCTCAGCTGCATCCTTGGATGTTGTGTTCCCAGCTGCAAGCCCTTACATTTGTCCATGTTGAACTTCATAAGGTTCCTGTAGCCCACTTGTCCAGTCTGTCCAGGTCTTCCTGGAGGGTGGTTCTCCCTTCTGGAGTGTCAACTACCACACTCCTTTTGGTGTCATCAGCAAACTTCATTTTGAGGAGACTAAACTTTCATGCCCATAAGGAATTTGTTGAGAATCTAGTGAAAGTAGTAGATTTTTTTGTTATAAGTTAAGGAGCAGCTCAGTAGATTTGCCTTGTAAATGAATTGCCAAATAGGAATAGGCAGAACATTGTCTCTACCTACAGTAACTCCACGGCAGAGGAAAACTTGGGGTTATTTTTGCATAGGATGGGCAATCAGTTGTATAGCTAAAACCTGTACAAAACTGGGATTTCTGTGTCAACTCATGAAGCTGTGCAGTGATTTCGGTGATCTAGACTCATAGAACAGAGCAAGAGATGATTAATAAGGACAGAGGAAGAGGTGCTTTTTCATATTTAAGTTAGTTTTGGTTTTATAATGAAATTTGTATGACAAAAAATAGTGAAGAACTTGAATTGGCACTTTGGTAGAATATTCAGCAGAAATGAGTGGTTTACATCACAACAGTCTGTAGATTTCTAATGTGAGACCATAGCTCATATGATACAGAGATTTTTCTTCTGGTAAGAACTGGAATATGTAACTAAGATTATTTTTTTCTTATTATTTTTATTCTTATTCTCTGCAAAATATGATTTGATACTTGTTTTCATTTTTACCTTAGATATAAACAGTAGGTGCTGGTTTTACTCATACTCTTCCTAATTCTCTCTTGATTCTAAGATGTAACTGCTGCACTTAAAGGATTAGGGAGGTGGGAAGTAATCCCAGACTAAGTGGAATTAATTCTACAATTTAATATGGCATTTTCTATTCTGGCAATCATTGTATGACCATTCTGAATGAGATCTGAAGAAGATATTTGAAAGCATCCATTTGAATAATGGTACTTGGCAGATTGCTCGGAGAACTTTGAGTGACTTTGTTTTCGTTACTTCTCATTGCTGGTTTCTCCTCCAGAAGCAGCTTCTTTGCTCCATACACGTCTTTGCATCTATTAGAAATTTTATCATCATTTCCAGCCTTTATTGTTCACAGAATCACAGAGTCGCTTGGTTGGAAA
>NW_010202875.1:15406-55344 GCF_000695765.1 Mesitornis unicolor | reverse complement strand
CCCGATTCAGTGTGAGTTAATAGCATGGAGTCCCACTGTCAGAGTTTAAAGGTGTATATTGAGGAATAGACACTACAGTTGCACCTCTTCTCTTCTTTCATTAATGGAGTAAAGAGTTAGCTGTTGGAGAGGTCATCTAGAGAAGGGAAGTCTCACCTCCCCTTCTTTCCCCCATCCTTGGCTTAGAAATACTTTTTGCTCATAAATAGCTTTCTTATTCTTCAGGTGCTGAAGGTCTGACTGATGGTAAGGAGCTCTCTAGTGGGGGCTTACAACTATGATGGGGTCTATGTTGCTTTGGGTTCCCTGGGGAGATGTGGCTGTGTACTCAATGTTGTTGTCCAGATGTAAATGAAAACTGGAATTTCACTTTGCATCAGGATGACTCATATCAAAAGGACAAATAGACTAGGGGTGTGTTAAGGCATCAGGTAGGGTTTGTGATGAGATGCTTGTTATCATGCGTTATCTCTGCCACAGCATAGAGAAAATACTGCCTCTTCCAATCCCTCCTGTACTAGTCATTTATGTATTTATCTGTTACATTCAAAAGAATACATCTGAAAAACTACCGAATTCGCTGTAATTGAAGCAAGGAATGTCTACAGATTCCTATTTCATTCAAGAAAGTGAGGAAGTAGATGATCTCTGCAATCCTGCTTTGTTTAAGTCAGGAGATTTTAATGACTTTGTTACTTTGTAAATTTCTGTTGATACTACATCATTGGATGAACTAATATAATCTGCATGTAGAGTAGGATTAAATTCAGAATTAAGTTTCAATAGTTCTGGGCATGCATGTATTAAGGATCCAAATGCTGTGGTTTGTTACTGGTTTCCTAAATATCTTTTGAGGTACTCAGCACACCAAAACAGTATTCAGACTTTCACCCATGAGATGTGAAAACTGAGACATATTGTCCTTTAGGATCATTTTAATTCTACTATGTGAATTTCCATAGCTGTTGGATTTAACTGTCTATTTCCCTTATTGTTTACTATTTGCAGAAATAGGTCTGAATTAGTTCATATACATAAAAGTGCTTACAGAATCGTTGTTACGTGGGTTTCAAAAGCCACATACACAAATGTGTTTATAGAAAAAAGTAGCTGTTGGATGTGGTTACTGTGCAATGCACGCTCTAATATTTTCCTGTTTTACTGATGTTTTTCTTCTTTCAAAAACCACTAAGAAATCATTAAAAATCTCAAGTAAGTGTATCTTCTTTTGCTACAATAAAGCCAACAGGATTCAGACTTTTCTCATCTTCCATTTCCTGTCAGTATTCTGAAATATCTTAAGTTTATAACAGATATTCTCTAAGGCATTAGAGGGAACTCACATACGTGCTTGCATTAGTTATTTTGGATTGTGTTAGTTTTGGATATTTTTTAAATAGTAGTTCACAAGTTTGCAATAACATTCAACAAGATGATCCAAAAGTACAGTTTCATACAAAATAAAAAGTAAAGTTACCATTCTTAATCTGAAAAACAACAACAACAACAAAACATCCACACAAATATAATGAGATAACATGGAATTAAATTGTTTCAGGTATTTGTTTTACCCTTCCATTGCTGAATGGTAGGTGGCTCTATCCAACAGAGATATCACTGCAGTACTCCCAATGAGTTTCAAAATTAATCCTGTCTTACTGAAAGTATTTCTTTTACCATATTCCCCATAATCTGAAGCATCCACTTCTGCATAATGTATAGATGCTTGTGATTTACTGCAGCCTTAAAGATATAGTAGCATAATGTAGGAAGTGCACTATGAGTTGACTTAGGATCAGTTATGTTTCAAATAGATGTATGATTGTCATTTGTTTTACGTGCAGAGCTGAACACGATCACTTAAAAGAATGATCAGCTGTATTTGTCACCTTAAACAAGTTGGATTCCTTACCATGACAGTAAAGTCTGTGTTGAAGGTGTTGGATTTTGACTGTTGACCTGATACAAGGATAATAGGTATGTTTATTACTTATTTTTCCCAGCTGTATGTACTCTAAACCAATGTGTCAATATTACATTCAATAAGGACAGATTTGTCTCTACCTCCCTTTGTGGACTTATACTCCTAACAAATAAACCACCTGATTCTGCCACCCTTTTATGCAGTAACTATACATTCTTTGTACATGCAAAGTATAAATTCAAATGTTCTCCTGTCTATTAGAACAATTACAGAGGAAACTTGGCAGGCTGCCAAATTCCTGGTAATTGGGAAGGGAGGAGAACTTTCTGTAGCTCAGATGGGCAGTGGAAGGTAACTTCCATGCCCTTCGGTTATAAATATTTATGAAATTGTCTCACAAGCAAAGAGGTGACAGTGGGAGGAGATGATGGCCCTCATAGTTTGTAAGAACTCTTTTGAAGTTTGAAAAAGATAGACCCTGTTATGTGATACCCCAGCACTCATGCCTCTGGTGAAAATGATCTTATGATGCAGGATACTATTTCTGCAGGAGTCTGTTGGATGCAATTCACAACAGTCTTGAAACACCCTATAAATCCTGTCATTAAAACCAGATAGGACTTAATAGGAGAGCAATTGTGAAGGAGAATTCACCTTCAATAGGGATGAAGAAGGAATTGTCAGGACTGCCTACAGGGTCTGTCTACCTAAACTTGTATGAAACCTTTCCACCCCCTCTCTTTCCCATTTTCCATTTCAATGATACTGAAAACTGGGCCTGAGGGGAGGAGACAGGGTAATAAAAAAGAAAAAAAGGCTCACACCGAAAAGCTGGTTTAGACATCCTATCCCTTTCCTTTTCTGCCTAAAGTTGACCTATGCCAAAATAACTTACTACAAGTGAATACACATGGACATAGATGCTAACAGTAAAGATGTGTCCTTATAGAACAAATTAATTCAAGCTGATATTAGGTATTTCTAGATCATTAACACATACTTTTTTGTGATTTTCAACTGTAGAGAGTATTGTTCAAAGGAGATCAATTTGGGTCAACATGCATTTACAAACAAATTTAAGGCTGGTTTTCAGAACGTCTAAGATCTACAGGTTCCAGCAGATGGTCTCTTGTGAAACAGTTTTCTAAGGAGAGTCCAGGTGCATGCTAATATAGTGCATACAATCAATTGAACAACTGCTTTCATGGCTGAATAGGTACTTTCTAAAAAGAAAGGCTGTTTTTCTCACATATCTGATCTGTGTTTGTAAGATATGACACTATTATCAATTTTAGAACAGAGAAAACCCACAGAAGCACAGAATCTCAAACATGGCAATTGGCAGATTTTAATCCTAATCCTATTGCTAAACAGAAAAGCACTTCTGATTTACAGTTGTACTGAGATTTTCAGATGAGGCAGAAAAACACATTTCCTTGATTATTTTCTTTTCTCCTACAGCCAGTCTGTTTGGAAGGGTTCTTTCACCACTCGCAATAAACTGTTATTTCAGAACACAGGTTAAAAGTTTATGAAGTTCAACAGGAACTTTCAGTGACTAATTCTGCCTTTTACAGTGGAGAAGGGATGTGTTCAGAGGGGTTACAGGTGAAGCAATTAATGTCAGTCAGCAGTTCTGGCATAACTAGGGGAGAGGTGTGATGAGACCTCTTCACTCTGCAGGTGATGATCTGGAGTGTCTCTAAAACCTCTTCATAAGAGAGCAGATATGCATATGACAACTTGTCCTGACACACCTATGGTCAGACTGTCTGAGTAAGGAAGGTTTTGCTGGTCCAGAAAAGAGTTGCTATTGCTGAGTAAGAGCTGATTGATGTGTTTTGAGCTACCCATGCTAGCAATTAAAAAAATAAAGAAAAAAAAACCAAAAAAAACCAAAAAACCCACACAAAAGCAAAACCCAGAGAGCAACCGTCAGAGCTGTGAAGGTGTTTCTTAAAAATTTATTACTGCTCTTTATCAATGGACATAGCTAAATTTCTGAAAAAAATACCCCCACCTGGCAGATTCGCAGACAATGATGGTCTTAAACTGCTACAGGCACCGGGTAACTATCCTTAAAACAACTGCAGGTTTGTGATGGTGGAAATAGTGGTTGGGCTGTGAACGCTCTGTTGTGATTGAAATAGCCAGGCAGACTGTCTGCAGTTATGCAAGGAACAGATTTTTTGATTGATGAGGTGAAGGACAGCCCAGAGCAAACTGAAAAGAGTGAAAGAAAAAACAAATTGCCATCTGGAGACTGAACATCCTATCAGATAAGTGGAGAGCTATTGAGATACATGGAGAGCCCTTGCAAATTTACCCTGCTTGGAAATCTGACTGAATAGCTAAAATTTCCCTTGTTTCTGTTCAGATGTGCTGAGCAATTAGTGGATATAGCAGTCTACAAAAGGCTTGTGGATTATGTTAATGTACCTTATGTTCTTGGTTTGTTCCTTACATTGAAACGAAACAACACTTTGCTTTGAAAAAGCTGATTAATCACAACGGTTAATGAAAAATACTGTGTGTTGAAGAAAGAAATACACCCAAGAGAAGGTGAATACAAGATTTTGTACCATAAAAAATGATATTCAGAAAGATTAGTAAGGGTCAAAGATGTAGCTGAGGCAGCATGGTGAGCAGCTAAATTTTTCCAGTAGGACTCAGAGTAAAACAAGGATTCTGGTTTACAAAAAAAGACAGAATTCGTTTTCATTTCTCATAGTTACCAATATTTTTTCAATTCTTTTCTCTTCTTTAAGTAACAGAGAATGTGTAAATGTGCATGCATGTGCTGCATATCCAGTCAACAATTTGGAAGACACCTAACCATGTCACTTCTCAAAACCAGGCAGAGACTGAATGAGGCAGACTCAGAATATACCTCAAATCAAACTGTTAACCTGACTTTGTTGTAGAAAGTCTCCTGTAACCATGAAATCTTTCCAAGAGCTGAAAACGCCACAGAGAGATAGCTTTGCTGAACCAACGACATTCTGGAACCAGTATTTGGTACTTGCCATTTTCTGAAAAATGCTTCACCAATAGATTTCATGTGGGCAAAACCATGACTTCCACCAGGGAGGACTCTTTGGAATAATTTCCCAAGCAAGTTCTGTGGGCAGACGGAAAAATCCTCACAGCTTTCATGAGTCCTAATGTAGGTGTGATTTAATGTGTTTGTGTCAATATGCAGAATTCAAAGGGTTGCCCTTTCTATGAGACTGAAAATAAGCTCATTCTTCTTGAAATCTATTTATGGTTCCTACATAAATAACATAAAGCTTTTTTGCTTAAAGATTAGTTATAGTTATGTGCTGTAAATTGCATTTCTGTGATGATAAAGGGAGTTTGTAGTTCTTGTTGTACAGTAAAAAAGCTTTTTTTAAGAAAACAAAACAAATCAAAATAAAATTAGATCTAAAAATGTAAATGCTCTGGACTGACTTCATCCTTTTTAACTTTGATTTATTTGGGGAATGAAGTAATGAATTATGAACCTTTTAGCTAGCCCTAATTTTGCCTCAGAAATGTCTCTGCCCATCATAAATTAGTGTTGTTGTGCACTAGGAACAAATATAGCTCTATCTATTTCAGCCTATTTTGCCAACATCTTTCACTACGAAATAAAATAATGTTGGGAATTTCTAGTTCTCACCCATTGCACTTTCAGTCAATACTGCCTTTCTCACTGTCCACAAAGCTTGCTCTCAAATCAGTGATTGTGTTGATTTATTGACAAACCACAGTTTACAGTAAATGTCATCCTAGGACAACATTATCTGAAGCACATGAACTGAGTGACTGAGTAGGAGTTGTCAGAATGGATTATTCAAGACCATATTTTACAAAACCAGTATACATCACTAAAAGACCAATTCAACTAGAAAGAAATATTTTTTGCAGGATCCTTATCAGCTATCATCTAGTGACAGGCTGAAAACATTTGCATCCCCTATAAATTAATTTCTTATTGCACAGGATGCTTCAGGTTTAGACAAGCACAGAGGTGATCTTTACAATTTTCCTTTCTAACCTATATTCTATCTGAGTGTCTTTACATATGATTGCACAATTGTATTAGGCTGTATTTGTTTGATAATTAAAACATCTAATGTGGATTAAGTCCTTCTTCCACTTGAGTCTAAATGCTCACACCACCTCCAGAATTTGCCTAAGCTTCAGATTTTCCTGTATTCTTTTCTAATATTGACACATTTATACTACCTTTCAAATAAGGAAGTAAAAGAATTCCTTAACCCTTAGCAAAACCGATTCCTTCTCTTTATTAAAAAAAAGTCTTATGCCTAATAACTGGATTTTGTTTCTCAGCTGTTTTCTGACTGCTTTCAGCAGCAGATGCATCAGAGAGGTAGTGCAGTGTGAGCTTGTTTTGTAAACCAAACCACTTTTCTTCTAACCATGGCAGATTTATATGAGAGGAATTTTAAACAAAAGCATTTCCAGAAGCTAGATAAGCAAGTGTCTTGCTGATAAAGATGGGAGACTCATGGTAATTCATCTGCCAGAAAGCAAGGGAAAATAAGAGCTATCATCTAGAAAATGACAAAGCCATTTCTAGTCCCTGTAGATTAGCACTCTATCTTTTGCTGAACAAATATGCTGTTAAAGATGTTGGCCTGTAAACCAAACAGAAAAAATGTCACACTGGTATCAGAGTGGAGCTATTAATCTGTGTTTGAAATGCATTATAATTATTAAATTATTTCTATTAGGAGCGAGCCTTCCTAGAAACTCTCTTAAAAAGGCAGGCAAAACACTAAACAACTGTAAACAAAACACTTATTTTCCAAAGAACTTGAGAACTAAACAGATATAAGGAGGTCCAGGAAGGTGAAGAATCTTGTCCCAGTGTTGATTAGGTCAATAGCAGAAGCAGAGATAAAGTATAAATTTTCCCAGCTCCCAGCCTAGTGACCAGTTCACTCGGCCACATGGGCTGATAAGTGAGTCACACGTAAAATCATTTGAAATATCCTCTGTAATTCCTCTACATCTTTATCTTGTACATATTTTTTCTCCTGTAAATCTCTCTTTTTCTGGGTAAGATTTTACCTCTGGCCTTCTAATAGCACTTTTTTCTCTCTCTCATTTTCCTGCTAAGCTGCTTATTAAAGAGAACACTGTATGCAGCCAGTCTGAGAGATTAGCTGTCTATAAAACTTTTTTTAGTCATTCCCCTCCCCCGTCCTCCTATCTTTTGGTCAAAAACATATAGTTTCTATCTGATTATGGCTGGCCTCTCCTCAACCTTTTGTGCAGGGCTGATTTAGATTTTCCAGCTCAGTCACAGCAGGGAAGATAAACCTTGAACCACATGATGATTTTGGTAGTGTCAGACAGTGGAAATGAAGTCTCCAGGGGATACCAATTGACATTTCAACACTTTGGCTGCCAAAGAATGGACTTGCACACAAACACAAAGGAATAAAAAAAGAAAAGGAAAAAAGGAAAAAAATGTTAAAAGTCTTGAAAGTTTAAAGCACAGTGGAAAAAACTAGCATGCATTTGTAAATGGAAAGTGAGCAACTATTTTACTTTATGTGTGTCTTTACATAACAGATGGAGACTGACCTTAAATACTTCCTGCCCTCCAAAAATATCACTTCAAGTTCACAGGACTTAAAAGTAAGTCAGACATAATTTAAGAAGTGAAGAGTTATATTTAAAGTGGAACTATGATTGTTTTGTCCCAGTAGGAATTACAAGGATGCAGAGCTCCCTTACAAATGTAACTTTTCTGTGAATTTTATACTGCAGTAGGCCTGAATTTTTTCTGCTGCTTTACACCTGACTTACACCAACAGACCTCCATGGCCTCGGTTCTAATTCACACAAGCAGCAAACAAAAATCTTCCTGAATGTTTTTGACAGAGAAGCTTTTTCTCATCCAATTCTTGCATTTTATTTTTTTTTTTAGCTTTAAGTTACACTTTTTTCCTCAATAAAAAGAAAAAGTATGAGAAAACAGAAGAGCGTGTTCAAGTCATACTAAAACCTCTTTGATTTCTCCCACCCCCTTTTCTTTTTCTCTTTTTTCATTCTTTTCAATGTCATTTCCTATGATGAGCACTCAGAAAGAATAGCTATTGCCTCTCTTGTCAGTTTTGTTTTGTCAGCTCTGAATGGTGGGTCTTGCTTTGCCATTGTCAAGGTCTCTTTCAATCCCTTGGACACAGCTGGTGCTTCAATCAAGAGCTCACACTGTAAAGAAGCTGGCAGTTGATCTCCAACCATGTGGAAGATATATAATATATTTCACAGTACACAGTGGAATACCCTTTTAATTTCATCGAGAGAGACTGCTTCACTCAGGAGTTATTCTATTAAAAAATATTAATAATGTCCCATTCTCCACAAGGATGTGAACATTTGGGGTCTGAACTTCAGTGACCCCTACTTGTCAGGTTGATGTGACTTTAACAAACTCAGTAAAGGAAGTCTTTTTGTTTCTTGCTTTATGGTTTTGTTACCTTCACTTTTAAGGATGTTTTTTAATCACTTCTTGGAAGAAGTTATGGGAATTGAAGGCTGTGAAGAGAGTCTGTGGATATCCAAACATTGCAGAACTGCATAATTGAAATGTGCTATACAAGAAATTCTAGAAGATCTGAATAGTCTCACCTTTGTTTTCATTAATTATATTTCAGTTATCAAAGACACAATTGAAAATTCTTTTTATTTTCTTTTGTTATGTGTTTTCTCTTGTATTAGTGTATTAGTTGTTGCAGTTAAAAATTGTCACACAAAATTCCCGCTGACTTAAGTAAGGACTGCAGTGAGAGTGCGAATCTGGGAATGTTGCAATAATTTTTGCACCAAGTCCTCCCTTTAGAAGGAAAAAATTGGCTGTCAAGTTAAACTCGAGGAGCAGGACTTAGAGCAAGCAGGGCTGATGTCTAAGAATGGCTTGCGAAGCAGTGCCTTTTGCAAGCTGCTGTTTTGAATATGGAAAAAGGAATTGCAAAATCCAGAGTGTGCACAGGAAACCTGACAAAAGGTCTATCTCTTCTAAACTAGAGAGGATCTCTGTAGTACTGCTTGTTGTGTTAGTCTGTTCCTGCAAAGCATGTGGTTCTCTAAGATGATTGCGAGTCTTTAGCTCCTGTTAGCCTTGTTGAACTAGTATCTTAGCACTCAAGCAAGACAGCTCATTCAGTTCTGCTTTTCTCTTATGCAGTGAGTTAAAGCAGTTTCATGAAGCACTTTCTTTCTCGATTTACATGTACAATCTAAAGTAATGTGCTTGTTAGCACATTTTAAAGTCAGTTGGAATATATTAGACATGCTCATAAAAGAGACACAGTCACCCCCTTTTTATATAGGGTATAAGTATCCATTCTTACAATTTCTTGTTTTAGGACCAGGGTAAACAAAGACACTGGGAGGTCTTAGAAATGTAAAGAACATATTGAAAAGAAAACATCCATCTTAGTGTGAAAAATCTGAAGACCATTTAGTAATGAGTTTGAGGAATCCTGCATTTTTGCTTCAAACACAAAAAAACAGCCAGATGGAGCCCATTTCCAGCAACACCCAAAGTGAGTGGAATGTACAATATTAACAGAGAACTGGCTGCTTATGTGGTTTGATATGCTCATAGAACATTTTTTTCCTCTCTTTAATTTTTTATATTCTCTCCATTTCTCTACTCCCTATTCTCCTTGCATGAAATGACAACCATGGCTAGTTTAGCAAGTTAAGATGTCAGTATGGGTTCCCTTTACTACAGAGAAGATGTGTCACTGTCAGGGACTGGTCTAACAGCAGGCACACTGGCCTGAGAGCTGAAAGCTGTTCAGAGCTGTCCTTGGGCTTTTCTTTCTTCTTCACTTCTTCAGAGTAATCCTACCACGTCTGGGAAATGGCTTCTGTCCTTATCTTAACACCCACATGCTCATTTTTTGAAAATTGCTTTTCTCTTAGACAATTCAGTTTGCAAATTTTCCAAATACTAGTTCTACATATTAGTTCAATATTAGGTGAAGCACACTGCATATGCTTCACAAAGACTGAAATGCAGCACTGTAGCCAACATTTGTAAGCATAAGATGCACTACCACCATAGTGAGATTTGGTCAGTCTGGGAATGTTTTCAATACAGCTAATGAATTGATATACATAATTTCACAATTACTTGACCTGAGGGGAGACAGTTGCCATCTTTTAATTTCTTTAATTTTATTTTAAACATAATAATTCAACCTGTATATTCAGTTACATAATTAATTCATACAGAAAAGATACATTACCTACATATTTAAAGAACTTTATATGTTTGCACAGAACAAGTATTTTGTTTGCCATACAAATTTGTGGTGAATCATACTAAATTAAGATAAAAAGTCCACTTTTTCTAATTCCATACCCAAAACTGACATGAATGGAAAATTCTGAGTGGGAATTGCAGATGCCTCATTTCCAGGTGTTTTAAACTTCGGTTTTCAAATAGCCAATAGCTGAAACACCTTAACTTAAAGATAATAGCTTTCCTGAGAATTTAATTAGGTCATCTACAGGGGTTATCATTGGCACTCCGAAGTTAGCTTTGTTGCAGACACTTCGGAGGACAATTAAGACCCATCTTATTAGCAGTGAAGGTTAAAACTGTACTGACTTGTATCAGGATATAATCTTTCATGCTTCACAGCTCTAGTTTTCTCAATGAGCTGCAGTGGAAACAGTAGAGAGGGGGAAGGGAAAACGGCAGACCTGAAAGAGCTAAATAAATATCCAGTTAAAGGGAGTTCCTTCAGGCTTTTTATTCAATGAACCAGATAAATATGATAAAGGAAGAAACAAGGCTGGTGGGGATTGTTGTACTACAATTAAATCCAACATATTTTCTTAATTCTTAAAATGATGTTTAAAGAACAGGGTGTTTATATGATGTTGAAGTACATAATTTTTTTTGTGGAGAAATTTTAAATATAAGCTGCATTAAGAATTACTGTGTTGGTCAGATACATTCGCTCAGAATAAAATGGTTTCGTTTTCATTTTAGTTGTGAAATACCATGCATTGACAGCTGTACTAGTATTAAGCATGAAAGTCATGAGAATGAGTCTGTGCTTACATGATAACTACAAAAAGATTTCACATCTCATAATCCCTACTTAAAATTGCACACTATGTTATGCAGTTGTTGAACATGGCCTGTTTCTAAATTCAATGTAATCAATTCTTCGTAAAGATTTTTGTTTCAGGGAGTTAAGTATTTTATAAACCTGCATTTTCCTGTGACAAAAGGAAGTTGTTGTATCTTGCTTGACGGTTATACACAGCCTTTTCATAGGAAGCCTCTTTCCCACATGCATTGTGCAGTAATAAGTAAAATGACCCTCCAGGGCCACGGGATTACACTCAGGAGTTGTTGCTCGGGGGTTTTTTGCATTTTTTTTTTTTTTAAGTGGCACCTGCTGTGTGGTTTTCAATATAAACAGAGACCACTTGCAGCAAATCACAGATGTTTTTCACACTGGAAAAATGGACAGGAAGCAATCACTAAAGGAAAAGCAGAAGCAGTGGGGGAGGGGAAAAGAAGGGAGAAAAGAAACTTTGCTTTACATTTTCTTGACATTTTCTTACTTAGCAGTGATCTGGTTCTCTAGTGCTGTTAGATTTTAGTTAAAACCTTGCTTAGCACATGCACGATTACTTTACTGTTGTTATACTCAGTTAATGAACATCTAGCCAATCGATAACTGGTTATTCTGTGGAGATGTGGGAAGTGGGCAATGTTTGTTTGGTTTTCTTTTTAATGGATTAATAAAAAAATACAGTAATACAATGAAAACTGCTCATATTTCTAACTTTCTGGTTGTTCATAAACCTCTTTCCATACAGCTATATCTGATTGAATTATATTTGTATAGAATGAAGAAAAACAGCAGGCTGTGGAGATCACCTAGTCTAGGCGATTCTGCTCTGGCAGGGGGTTTGGAATAGATGATCTTTCGAGGTCCCTTCCAACTCCTAATACTCTGTGATTCTGTGATCTATTTGAAAGGCAACCAACAGCTTTGCTGAGCAAGAGAATAAAATACTTTGTGAGCTGCCCTTTCAGGTACTATAATGTTTTTATTTTGTGTAAAACCTTCTCTTGTTCCCACACAGAGTCTCATAGTTCTGTCATGCAAATTCAGTATATTTCAGCTTTGGATATGGGATGGATACGAATACAGCTCCAAGATCTGTAGGGAGGAGAAAGCAAGCTTGAATGAAAACCAGATGATCTATCATTTAAAAAATGTTTGTTTTTATGATGCACTGAAAGCTGCAGAAACAGGAATATGCCCTCTGATACTATAGGGCAGAACTTCTCATCAAACAGTTTTTCCAGTGGTGATAGGATATTATTAGTTATATTAACTTCATTAAGGAGTGCCTGAGATTGAATAATTATGAATAGAGAACCAAATACTACAGAAGCAGCAGGTAAACTTAGTAACTTGATTTTTTGGGGTTTTGTTTGTTTGTTATGAGAATGTGTGGGGTTTTTTTGTTTGTGGGGTTTTTTTCTTTATATTTTAAACACTTCATTGTCTTTTCAAAATAATTGAAGTATAATTTATCTGACTCTTTTGGGAGGCTTCTTCTATTTACATGGGGATCCTATGTTCTGGTCAAGATATCAGGATACCTTCTGTACACAGAGACTGTCCCAGCTCCCTGGCAGTATGGTCAGGAGGTACCCTAGAAAGCTGTAACTCTTTCACAGCAATGACCTGATGAATGGGTCTGAAGATTCATTGTCCACAGTTTCCTGTCTAAGAATCCCTGTGGGATGACTGTTTCAGTAGGTTTTTACCAGGAGTTCCTTGTGACAGCACACGTTGGTGTGTGCTTGAAAAGGGTCTGAGGAGTTAGCTAATAAAAACTTCAGAATGGTTTAAATACGTGGATATATGATCAGGTTGTCTCAGGGTTAACAGAAAATTAGTCAGATACATCGAATCTCTAGATCCCAAAGACAGAAGACCTCCTGGAAGATAGGTTTGCTTCAGTGTTTTTTCCCTACCTTATTTACCTTTTATTATTTAGAGATTTACTTCTGACTGTGCCACATTCCTATGGCTAAGTTTAAGAAAGTGTTTTGCCTTTATAAGGCCCTGGGGCAACATATACCTTACTGTTCCTCTGTCATGTCAGACATCAAATGACACTGGGTCTGCTTGACAGGCAGGACTGATGGTGCTTGCAAGGTAAGAACATCATGACAGGATAAAGTTGAACAAATTACAGGAATATACAGAACAAATGTGTCACTGCTTTTAACTTTTAATGTGGTTTCCTGGGTGCAGTAAGACATACTTGACCACTGATTTCAGTGGACTGCCCACCAGAAAACTTATCTAGAGCATTGCAGCTGTGTCAGCTACTGTCTCCCTCACATTTTCCTTAGTCTTAGACCATCTGTGGTGTTGATTTCATTCAAAGCAGAACTGAGATCTCCTGGAGAAGGGAGATGGGTGTTACATACAGCAATAGATATTTTTTTTCTCCAGGCTGATCTAATTAACCTATTGGCTATAGGGCTTACTGACAGCTGAAGTAAAATGTATTTCTTTGGAATGAGTAGTTTGCAAGAGTGCATCTGTGTAATTACCACTCAAGGGTCTTCCCTAACCTACCAGGTGAAATACAGCCTCTCTTCTCCAGGATCAGTTAAGAGTGCCCTTCCACTCAGTTCACACATTAGCGCATTCACCACCAATGCAGTTGTGCATAAAGTATCTGTGGGTATAATTTACTAAGCATGAAGATTACTATAGCAAAGACAAATATCCCTGTGAAGCAAGTCTCCACTGTTTTAATATGCAGTATATTTCTCTTTCACACGGTCTTATCTCAGTATTCTCCTTTGTTTTCTGCATCAAAAATTAAAACAGCTTTCTTTAAGATTGAGATGTGAGGAATTAGATATATCTCTGTATTTAGAACAAGTACTGAAAACACAAGGGCAAAATCAGAAGTCAACATTGCTCCAAGTAGCTGAGATCATGGAGTCAGCAATTTCATCCGCAAAGGAGGTTTCAAGGAAAAACTCATAAAAGAAAATTACTGACTGTCCCCATAAAATGTGCTACCTTTTCAAGAATACACACTCAGCCCAGCCAAAAGCCTGCCCGTAAGGCTAAGGAAGCAAATGACTGCTATAGCGTTCTTATTAACCTGTATAAATCTGGCATTTAACAATTTATGCAATCATGAAATAAAATTTCAACCTCAACAGAATGTCTGTCATCACTTAGCACTTATCCATTTAAAGAGTCAGACAGGTTTCAGGTAAATAAAAATAAATATAAGGGAGGAAGAGTATTTTGAAATAAGAGCCCAAAAAGGAAGAGACCTTAAATGTGTACAGTTGTACTCTAGAAGTTTTTCTTCATACAATTGCACATACTTCTTAGTCTTCTCTTTCAACGCTGTAAATCTTGTGTAAGGAGTGCATGAACTAAACGTTTATCAGCAATATTGAGTCATGTTTTGCCTGAGGCTGTAAAATTCTTTATTTTACTGTGGGAAAACTTTGATTAACTATACTAAATGTCATTATTTGTATTTGTGTAAAATTTGAGATTGGGATTGGTTGTTTTTTCCTGTAACCCCCTTTCTATGCACCTTTTTACATAGTCTGACTTGCTGATTTTTTTCACTGAATTTACATCAGAATTTTAATATAATTTTTAAAATGTTTTCATTCTTATCAGTTTTCAAGTGAGAATGAGCTGATTTTGCGTGCTAAAAAGTGACAAAGGGTAATTTTATTGGGCTATGTTTACACAGCTGAAGCAGGGAAATGAGAACTCACTCCAAGCCAACTAGACCTGATTTTGGTCCAGACTAGAAGCTGTGTAACCACATTAGCATGGCACTGAGCCCAAGCTAATAAGCCCTACTAAGAGGCACTAAAGCAGTTACACAACTTTTGGATCAGAGCTGGCCTACCTCCAGCTGGCTTGCAGTGTAACCAGGATGATCTAAGGTTTGTTAGGAAAAGACAGTATAGACAGAGTCTCAGATATCTGAGAGATGCAAGCTTAACCTGCACTCTAAACTTATTTTGTAGCTTAGTATAAGAAAGAAGTATGAAGGTAAATCTGAGAACTGCAGATTTTAGGTAGGCATATTTAGGAAATAAAGTAATGTATTGGGGGAAGGGCGCTCGCCCAGGTTTCCCTTTTGCAGCTATGGACAGACCTGGATTGGACTTTTGAGGACTTTTGCCCCTTTTGGAAAAGGCGCCACGTGGAAGCAGAGAGAGGCTGGGCAGAGTCCTCCCTAATTCTGGAGGACCACATGGCACGAAAACGATTGCAACTCCCACTCCCATCCCCCTGCGCCTCAGGGCAAAGTTGGGGGGAGGTGGAGAAACCAGGAACAAAAGCTGAGCCAGAAAAAAGGGGAGGGGTGAGGGGAAGGTGTTTTACTTTAAGATCTGGTTGTACCTCTCATTGTTCTACTCTGATGATGGTAACAAATTAAAATAGTTTTGTTTTTTCTTCTTATGATAAGTGTCTTTTGCCTGTGACCTTTTTAAGTGGTGAGAAGCCCTCCCAGTCCTTATTTTGAATAGCTCTTTTATGGGGGCATTGTGGTGGTCAGTTACGCACCATGCCTAAACCATGACAAGTAATACTTGTATATTCTAGTTACTATCCTTTCAACTTGTTCCATTAACAGACCTTTTTGGGATATTTTTTTTTTATATACCAGTTGAAGGGTGCACACAAAATATATGTTCATAAGGCTTAGACAAAGTTATTAAAAAACCTTTCTTCAAATATTTCATTTTCCTATGTCATATGTTTAAAACTTGTATATATATTTTTTTCCTTAGTTCAAAGCCACCTTTTGCTTCATTGTTTCCTGTCACTTTTCCTGGGTGTCATAATCCATTCTTACATTAAATGCATCAATTCTTGTGGCTAGACCTTGGGATGAATTTCTACTGACTTCATAAAGTAACTCTTTGTGAGCTTGTATGCCTTTCTTGATTTTTTTTTCTCTCTCAGGCAGACAGACACAATTTCTTGAGGCCTTCTTTTCTGAAATTGTTGGTGTGGGAGTGGTGCTGGAGACACAAAGTCAACAGAACTAGAAAAGCTTATTACATCCTAAGCTTTATGAGTATAATTATGAGTAGTCCCTCTCTAAACACCTGAAGGCTGATGTGCTTTTATTCAGTTGGCCACAAAAAGGTTTTGAAGAGACTGATTCTCTAGAAGGGTATCAGCAGAGCAGAACACCAAATTTCTCTTTGTCTGTCATCTGGTGTGACATTTAGTGTATTTTAATTTAAGTCCTATTTGGTCTTCTATAAAGCAAATTCTTTAATAACTAATTCTTCACTTAAATCACATTAACAACATACCCCTGAAAATATACTCCTGAGTATTCCAATTTTTAAAAAATGACAGTTCCTTTGTAGTTAGGAAAGAGCATTTGAAATAGTGTTGGGTATTTTGCCAAGTCTGTCAAAAGAGTAACACTTCCACTTTCTCAGGTCTGTCTCATTAAAATTGTATTCTAATTCTCTCTCGACTTGGTCTCTTTGCTTCAAAAGTTATTGCCTGCTCATTACTTGTAGTGTGAGAGATGAAATCTCTTCAAACTTGATAGCAGGGATAAAGAATTGAAAGGCAGGCAGCTGGGAGAAATGAAATTAGCTTATTCTAATGCTTTTTTGACAGAATTTTTTTCATTGCCATGGGTTACTCTAAGTGTCAATTTGGATTTGTGGTACTGTCTCTGTCAGGTTTGTGAGGGATTTTTTAAAACACAGTCTTAAATGTTAAACTATGCTTTCCTTTGTCACATCAACTGAAATAATGTATAATGTCTGTGTTGATAATAAGGTCAAATATTATTTGCTACAGTAGTCTGTAATTATTTTATCATTACAGTTGTCTAACAAAGATTAAATTTTTACAATTGTTTCAAAGTAGATTCTTCAGCCCAGTATTTAGATAAATACACCCAGTATGGTATGGGTAAATAATAGCAAATGTAGTATAACTTTATGTTGAATACAGAGGGGTCCTAAGCTTTTTAACCCAAATACTCTTTCTCAAGCTTTGAATGTCAAAATAATACACTAAGGAATTTCTAATTTTGAATATAGAAGACTATTAGAAGCAAATTCACTTAAAGCACAGCACTTTGCCATTATAAAATTGAGTTGTTAAGGAATTAGAAGGTCTAATTACTGAACTTGGTATTTTTGACTACTTGGATTATGAACAGATATTGCCATTAACTAGCTAATTAAATTGACTGCAATAACAAGCAGTAATTTAGAAATATGTTCTAAATTAGCTTTTATATGAAAGCAAAGTCTTTGTTGATCTGTGCATGTGATTAATGTCAAGTGTCATGAATTAGCTCAGGGATCTCTGGTGGAGGAAGGGCATTATAAAGAGAAGTATCTGTGTATTTGAAAGAAACAGATGCAGTCAGAAGAGCAGATTCTATTCAATTAAAAATTTGAATTAGAAAATGTTAATAAGTATGCACACGTGTATTTTCTGGAAGCATACTACATAATGG
Organism: Mesitornis unicolor; assembly: GCF_000695765.1. Classification (NCBI taxonomy): domain Eukaryota; kingdom Metazoa; phylum Chordata; class Aves; order Mesitornithiformes; family Mesitornithidae; genus Mesitornis; species Mesitornis unicolor. The sequence continues at coordinate 37,841 of NW_010202875.1, read as the reverse complement.
CTCAGTGTGAAGAGAGTAAATTATATTTTTCTCTCTAAAGACATAACATTAAGCTGCAATGTAACTGATTCTCTTACTGCAGAATCTTTCTGCTTGAATTACTTCACATTTAGCTGCTCAGAAAACATAACATAGGGCTTTTAATCTTTATATGCTTATATACTATAAATAGCTTCAAGTAAATTGGTTGTTAATGTCTGAAAAGACCTGTTAATTAAACATGCTGTCTTAAAAGCTTTTAAGAATATAAATATAAAAATGCCCTATGTATTGTATTTGGATTAGTGGTACTGTCTCAATTAGGTTTGGTGGTTGTTGTTTTTAAATGCACACTGTACTTTCCTCTGTCATATAATTGGAAGTAATGTTCAACATCTGTGTTCAAAACATTCACTGAGAGTACACTGAACAAACTACCAAGCAGAGCAGTTTGACCAGGACACTCTGCAGAAATTGTATGCCATTGGAGCCTACGAACTTGATCAGGAAATGGATCAGTAAATCTTTATCCTAGATTTTGCTTTCTCTTCTTGTGTAGTAGTCGTGGCATACCATTCCTGTATTCCTTGTTCACTGTTTGGATATTAGATGTTTTGGATGAAATGTTTTACACAGGGATGTGTTTGTAAAAGATACAAGACATAGTAGTGGGAAAGAGAACCGTTATAGATTTTCAGAGGGGGAAACATTAAAGATGTTCCTATATAATAAGTCACCTGAACTGATTTCTAAACAATATTTGATACCAGTGAGGTAATAGAGAATCCCAGAGGACGGATGAACTCAGTCTGCAGCAGTCCAAGCATCACTATTCTCAGTAATCTCAGCTGGGGACAGACCAAATGTCATCTCAGGTATCAGTCCTCCTTTAAGTAACAAAATCCTGTAGAGAAAGAAGGAAGTGAAGAACTAGATTTTCTTTTTTAGTCATTTATCTTTATAGAAACAGAGAGGTCCTTGGCAGTTTAAGATTTCTAGGGTCGATTAAGGTAAGTTGTGATAGACAAGTGTAAGCATTCTCTTTCAAAAAACAGCTTAAAACAGTTTTAACAGAAAAACCATACTTCTAAAAATCACTTTATGTGATGCAGCTATGCATGCTCACAGACATATACCATAGATTGGGCAGTGAATGATGAAGATAATATTATTTATCTTGCACTGATAAATGAGAACCAGATTTTGCATTTATCTGATCCAAATGAAATCTCTATGAATAATTGATTCTCCAGTTTGATCAAGAAAAATCAAAATATGCTTACCTGGTGTTAATTAAAATTAAAATGGAAATAAGTTTCTTGAAGACAACAATTTCTTGAAAAATATTTGAGTTGAACAGGATACTTTACTTCATCACATGGAAGTAGATCTCTGAGATTGGAGTACATCTTGACTCATGTAGTTCTCAAGACAAATTGGCTAAATACTCTTCTTGAGTCTTGAGAGATCCTGCCTAGGAGGCTCCAGGTCTGTTACTAAGTGTTTTTTAAAGTTAGCTAACCAACTTGAGGGAGGTTGACACACAAAATGCTAATTAAATACTTAAGAAGGAGTGTGATCAAGAAAAGAATTCACCTCAAGAACTAGCAAAATTAGAACAAATTCTGGAGGGTAAATAGCTGAAGGCACAGTTGTAAGTAAGGAAGAAGTAAATTCAACATGGGATTTTAAAGTTACTCCTGCTAGACTAACAAATATATTTGTTTGGAAAATTGTATCTATCAAAAGATGAATAATCTTTCTTACCATGACTATTATTTTTCCAAACTTATAGAGCCCTCTTGTACAAGTAGTAAGAGCAATAACTTTAAAGAGGTTGATAAATTTGTGGAAGGAACTGAGAAAGAGTAATAATTATAATAGTAGCAAGCTGGACTTGATGACCCAGGAGAACATAAACCCATCACATGTGTTCCTAAGTAAGAAGGAAAAGATTTACAAGAAATTCTAAACAGAAGAATTTTCTCAAACCAACTCTTTCCAACCATAGAAAGTTTCATGGGTACGCATGCACTCTGAATTTTTCATAGAATTTATTCAGAGCAGTATCTGTGAACAGGAGAGGACGGCACTGGGTAAGGGCTGCAAAGAAACTATGGGGAATTAAACAAGAGCGTTGCAAAGCACCTGCGTTATCATAGCTGGAGAGTAACAAAGGGTGTCATGCATGGTCACTTTAACATTACATGTGCAGAGATCTGTTCTTTTGACAATTTAATTTCAAATGTTTCTTGAACCCTGACTACAGTACAGTAGGACTGTGGTCTAGTTCAGGGCGAAAAGGGTGACAATTACTGGTGATTCTGAGCAACTTCATAAATGTGTTTACAGGTGGAAATCATTTGAGTTGGAAACAGATCATAAATTTTAGGTAAATTATAATGAAATTGCACAAGTATTTATTAAAAATTAAATACATGTCTGATGAGAAGCCTCTAACAGCTGTCATGTTTTCAGAAGTGCTTCAGTAGTGAAGATGACAAGAAAAGAAGTAGGCAAGAAAAGAATTTTTAATATGACTTTTATGTTACCCACTTGCTAAATGTAGTTAGACTAATTCAAATCAGAAATAAAATGGCTTTCCTTTTCTAAAGCTTAAAGAGTTATGGTTACATAAATAGCAAAAAAAAAGGAAGCTATTGACTATGAAATTATACTTTAACTTTAACACAGTAAATAGAATTCTTGCATGTGTAGGAACCAACAAATTTTTGGTCACAATTTTAAGGCTATTCAACAAACTGAAGTGACAGAGAGCACCACTTGAGACTTTTTTTTTTAAAATCACATAGACACCTAACCAGGTTTTCAAAATTGTAAAAAAAATACACCAGAGTGGTTCATTTTGGACATGCCTGGATGGTACAAACGAAGCTACTGAACCTATTAGAAATAAACAGCAGACAGAGTGCTACTAAAATTTCAGGTCATCCATAAATCAAGTTCATGATATTTGAACTGAAGAGGAAAAGTTATTTCTTATGAGTAGACTCCTTAAAGAGGTTCTTATATAGCTCACTGAGTAGCCATGACATAAGATTTTCAGTCACAATTAACTCCCCATGAGGTACCATGTGAGTTGTTTAATGCAAAATTAATAGATGCTTCCATTCAGCCGTTCTCTGTGCTCTTTCAGTTCAAATACACCATATCAAGCTTTTACACTTTACAGAGACTGTAAGTCAAGAAGAAAAGCATTAGAAAATTTGTCTCAGATTCAAAGTTCTCCTCCAAACATCACTTACTGTGACAATATTTTTCTTTAGTGGGAGTACCCAGCCATTTAATTCCCAACAGAAAAGTCCACACACTGCTACTGGAATGGCTTTCCTTGAAAACTGTGGTACCCATTATCTTCATTGCAACCAGGACTTACCTGAACATAACAAGCTTCTTGAGCATGAGGATTTTTTAGGATTACCTCCTGGTGACTGAAAACAAGAGAAATGTTGTTAAAAGACCAACAGCTATCTCCATGGCCAGAGATCTGGTTCTATGGAAAGAAGACTGGACATCTTTCCATTTTGCACTAAACCAAAAGAATAAGTAGGAGATGTATTGATTATGGATTCTACTTTATAATTTTTGTTATTTGACTCAGGTCAGTCCCGAGTTCCCTTTGTCAGCTAGTGTCATGATCCTGATAGCTATCTCACTATTGTTCAACCCACAAGGGCTCAGCCTCTGCGTCTCAGCTTTTACAGCATTTTACAAAGTCTTTTGAGATCTACAGATGCAACAGATTACTCAGATATAACCTAGAATCCCATGTTTTCAATTAAGATATAAGTGACAGACATGCATTCTAATTTTAGTTTTGGAAAGCCTCATAAAATATCTTTAGAATGTAATTTGTGACCCTGTGAAAACTGACACTTGGTTTTAAAAGCAGCTTTTCCTTTTGTCTGTTTAAGTGAAACTCTTTCTGCTGATGCACAGTTATTTAGGAAAAAAAATGCAACTTTGAACGAGCTAAGCTAATGGAGCTTTAATGTGAAGGGAAAGAATTACAGCACACTGAGAATTTTGGTAGGAGTGGAGCTACAAAGAAGTTGCAACATTTGTTTAAAGTGTGATTAAAACTCTGGTTTGGGAAAAGACAAAAGAGCACAGAATTGGATAGTTACTTTATGCATGTGGATGTAACGGAGAGAGCTCATTGGTTTCATAGGTCTGTGTTAGATTCCCACAGCCCTGAATAAACTGCTCTCAGCCTTATATTTTCTAAGCTTTTGTCTTTCTACTATGGAATTCTGACTACGGGCACATTACCAAGTCCACTGGATTCACTACAAAGCCCCAGTGTAGCTCTTATTATCACAAAGATCAAGACAACAATTGTGTGCCTACAAGAAAGGAACAACTAAACCCATCGAGCAAACATTAAAAAAACAATTCTAGAGATAGTTGTCTTTGAACTGCAATAATGGGCAACATTCAGTCCTGAGATTTGTATTCCAAGTAAAAGGAATTCATTACTAACTGCCTTTCCCTGTATTTATCCAAGATGCTGGCAACATATATTTTCAACAGCATTAATTTTGTGCAATGTAATATTTTTGTAGTTGTGCTGAACCACACACAATGGCAGCATTGTAAATCTGCTTTATGGAGTTAGTTTTGTTTATTATAGCGTTTGTATATGAAAAAGGAAGAAATTTAAATTTTATGTTGGCTTCTCCCCAAACCACAGAAAATGAAGTATTGTTTTACAAGAGCTTGTTCTGAAATATCACTTCCCGAATGTAAAAGGAGTACGGTATTTGTACAAATGCATTCCACAAGCACATACAATATCCAGCTGAAAAAATATAGTAAGAGCTGATCTTTTTTTTTTTTTTCCAGAATTGCCTGGTTTCACACTTTTGGAAGGGCTGGGGATCCAGGGACATAACAACAATTTAAAAAAAATGCTTAATTTTGCAATGTCCCCAAAATAATTTTATTTGGAATCTACCAGACACCAATAACTCAGAATTAACATTCTGTCTGAGAATCTTTGACTGCTGTTATTTTAGTTCTGGCACTACAAACCTAAACCATAGAAATAGTTTCAGTGAATCATCCTGCACTGTTTTATTCCTTTTCCTTGCCTTTCCTTTTTATTAAATTAGCTTTGGAACCACTGTTAATCAACAGCCTGAAGGTTTAATTTTTTCTTGGAAGGAGGTTACATGATTGGAAAAGTCCTTCCCAGATATTTTGGGTTTAATAGAAAAATAGCAGGATTTAAAGTGAACAGGAAACATCCAATTTCAGATTGACCTTTGTGGTCATTGCATGGATAGACCACGAAGTATACATATAACATGCAGTCTAAACAGACTGAATGTTATTAACCAACCACAAGTGATGAAGAGGACAGAATTTTCCACTTCCATCCATTGAAGCATGGACAGACATGAAGTCTGTGTTTGACATCTTTGACTCCTCTGGATGCAAGGGGGATGCAGGGATGCAATGGCAGCAGCATCTGTGATTTCTGTGGAGAATCTATTAACTGAGTGACCATTTTGCCATGAAACATGTCAGGTCACTTGGTTTCTCATCCACACAGTTGAAAAGTTACAAGAATACAGAATGACGCTACATTCAAAGTCTTTTCTTTACACACTACCTCAGGATACCCTGGAGCTGGTAGAAACCCATTATAAAAGTTTGATCTGATTAAGCTAGAAAGCCTATGAAGAAATCACTGCCCCTTGCCCACTTGCGAGACTGTATCAGTTTAATATAAGGGATTTCTTTAAGACTAGAACAAAAGGAGCACTAATGCCCTGGAAAGGTGGAGTACAGGAAGTCAGAATGTATATTTCACAGTATCACATGTCCTGGATGATTTCAGGGAACTTGTTCAGCATCATTTAGGTGAAATTCAGATTTTACTTTGCAGGTCACATGACATGGTCTAGTAAACTCCAAATTGAAAAGCATTTACATTTTTTTAAAAAATGTATTTTTTAAATTAGAAGTATTCCTCACTTGTACATGTTTACAAAAAACACATGTGTCTCGTATCTAGAAAATACGAACTACAAATAAATTGCTTGTAAGTTGCAAGATTTTGAGGGGAGTGGATAATTCTCTAAATTTCACAGGGTTAAAACTTTCCCAGGTTATGACATAGCAGTGTGGTAGCCATACAAATTGCTCAAAACAAAAAGAGGGGAAGAGGTCAGGAAACAGCCAGTCAGTAGGTGAGGTTTACAGCCTTATCAGAAATGCAAACACCCTTTCTTTTTCTTTCTTGGATTTCTAGGCTAAGTGTATTTGTACAAACCAAACAGCCCTCCTCATTTTCTCCATTCTGCTCTTGCCAGGCCTTAGAAATCATGCTGACCTCTTGAGGCATCAATAGAAAATAGACCTTTCCTTTGATCTGAAACTGTAATTGGTCTGGATTTGTGGTCTGCTCTCACTTTGGGGCAACTTACATCTAGCATTGCCAAAAGCTCTGGTAGATTAATAGCAGACAAAATATCCTGACACTGCAAGGGCTTTCTGGGAATGACACCGTTAGCATGGACATCTCTTCTGCTGTACTGCTACTAAGCTGTTCTCTTTCATAATTGGATTATTTTCCAGCACAATCAATCCAAGAACTATTTTTCTTGGTATTATGTACCTCAGGGCCGTGTTCTGAAAGCTGGTTCATTAGTGTTCATAAAGTTCTGTGAAAAGTTAAAATGAAAAGGGCCGCAAAAACCTGAATGTTTATTTTTCCAGTCTGCAGTTTTAAGTTCTATAAGTCTCGTAGTATCAATAAGCAGATTTTTTAAAAACACTTTTTAGGTGATCAGCAACACTGTCCATGAGATCATAATAAGAATTCAGTTAAGGCCTGTCATATTTTTATAATACTGAAACGTCTGCATCACAAGTTTTTATTCTTTCCTTTTCTCTCTAAAGGTAAGGATTTCCTAAGAACTACACTACCTCAGTTACACCCTTCTACTTAACTTCTCATGCTGAAATGGTATTTATCTTCCTAGAAATGATCATTGAGGGGAGTTTTTGTTGTTGTTGTTTTTTGTTTGGTTGGAGTTTTTTTGTTTTTGTCTTGGTTTGGTTTTTGTTTGTTTGGGGTTTTTTTTGTGGGTTTTTTTTTAATTTGCATTAGTAAATTACCACAAGTCCAGTTATTTCAGCAAATAAATTTCAGTACTTTTTGAAAGCACTAAATTATAAGGCTGGCTGTGAGAGGATAATGCAAGTGCATTAAAAGTCCATCAAGTGCAGTTCAATAAAGGCAATCAAAATGAAAATAATGTAAAATTAAAAGAAGCGATGAAACTACATTATATCACTACTATTAGGTTTTAGTAGGCAGGTCAAGTTACTTGTTTTAAATTATCTGAAGTTAATAGGAAGTTACTAATTTAAAAATGACTACAGATGCCAAAGAATTCTAATAAAGGTCTAGCAGGGAAATTAAATATTATTCATATATAAGTATGTGTGAGAGGAAAATTCTACTTTGGCTTTAATATACAGCTGTAAGATAGGGAATTGCTTTTAAAAAGTGATCATATAATCATGCATTATTTATAATTATATTATATTTTGTTATAAGAGACACATATCCTGAGTATAGTATTATTGTATTATTTACCTTAAATTGCACATTTCAGATTGCTTTGGATCTTTAAAGCTTGAAAGAATTTTTTAAGTGTTTTGTTTATACATTGCTGACCTGGAAATCTACAACCTGGAAATCTTAAACCTAACTGCACCAGAACTTCAGTGTTTAAAATGTTTAAAGAAGAGCATACCTCTCAACACTGTTTCTGGCGAGTGATGATCAGTTTGGACTGAAGGTACTAGGAAATAGTTTTTGCCATGTGTGGGAAGAAATGACTCCTTGTGGATAGAAGAGCAAAACCGACTGTTTGCCATTTAATGAATTTGTGTCTTTTGGGTGTTTCCTTATTCATATTTGTGAGAATTTTTTAAAAAGCTGAAGTGGAGATTGGTGTACATACTTCTCCCCCTTAGAGTGGAGGATGAGAAGATTGAGAAGTCTCCAGTCTCACTGCCAGAGAGTTTTAAAGGCTGAGGAAGAGTTTGCACATTACACAGATAAACAGCAAAGAGGTATTTGGCATGTTTTCCTTATTAAAATCTTGTGATATCCTTCAAATATATAAAACCTAAGCCCAAAAAGCAGTGACCAAAAAGGCTCACTTATTGGAATGCCACTTACATAAAACACTCCAACACTGTTTTCTTGGTTACCGTGATACTTTCTGAATATATGGTCTTAAAGTTAACATCGATCTGTCTGGATTTTGTGCTGTATCTTGACAGGTGGATCCTGGCTTCTGACCATATTAGTATAGCTTGGTATCTTTCTCTTTCACAAGAAAAACAAACTACACTAGGCCTTAATAATTTATGCTCGGGAAGCAGAAAGGATAATAAAGCTCTGACTTGCCAGACTTCTACCACAGCACAAGTACGTTTGTGCATGCATTGCTTCTGAAGGACACCTTTGGCAGGAACATGCAGACTGGGTGTTAGCACACAAGCATAGGCAGTGAGCCACCTATAGAGTAATTTACATTACAAATCCTGTTCTACATACGCTTTAAGAATGGTTATCTGTCTAAATTATGTTCACATACTGCTGCGTATACCATCCCATAAGGCCAGATTTGGACGTTGTTCTTAAGAGCACCGTTAGTTGTGGTGATACTTGGCATGTTTACTCCAAGAATGGAAAAAAAAAAGTATTTGATTAATAGCTGCATTGTTCATATTAACATCATATGTGTTAAGGTTTTTTGTTTTCCCTAAAATTTGCTGATATTGTTACAGTTGGTGCTGTGGCTGATAACAATACCTTTTCAAGGAAGGTGCTAGGATTTTTACTAGCGTGTGATACACACCACCATTCCTTTCAGTATTATGTTTTCAGTGAGGAGAAGACACAAAGAACAAAAAATATTACCTTAACTTCATACATTTTGTATTTAGGAAGATGCACAAAAAATCTGTACAAAAATTTTCTAAAAGTCATACTTTGTCTTAATTATTTTAATATCTCATAAAATACACTTCTGGGTTTTTTTTAACTGTACTGTAGACAACAATGCAACATTGGTGGTCTTTATTGTGTTTTGAGGGAGGGGAAGGCTATTTGTTTGAAAGCAGTTCTAAAAAAATAATAGGATTATACTCATCTTTCATTTAGCTTAATAATACACTACATACATTTGTCAATCAAATTAGAATTACTGTCAGACCATAATAATGCATTTTAGTTTAGCCAATATCAGTCAGACCTGATTTATTTGCTTAATACAAATTTAATTGACTTTCAGACTGCTCTTCTCTTTTCAGCTGTTAACTGACCAAGTACATCTTTAATTTCCAAGACCGATGGTTTGGTAGCAGTTAGGAGGAAGAATGATTTGCATAAGGCCCCAGAAGGGTGCCAAAACTCTTCACGCTTTAAACAACAGCCTTTATTATTCTGTAAGTGGATGTGTTGAATTTTCATGCTTTTGTTTTCAGTTCAGCCCTGACAGAAAGAATAAAGTAGATTTTGCCGGCACCCCTGCTGTGCCCTGAGGGAGAAATTCAATGTGCCTCATTTGTCTTAATTGGAGAACCGCCCTTAGCACCAGCTTTTTCTATGAATATATTAGCATAACAGACAGAAAAGTTTTAAGCCCAGTTTTTAATTGAAGTATTATTTTTCTTTCTAAGAAAAATAAAAGGAGGGAAGAAGAAAAAGACATGCATCATCTCCCAGTCTTGTTACCATTATTGTTGTAAAACACACTACACAGGAAAAATGCATCCAGTCTAGTTTATCTCCTCAGCGTTGTTAGGAGCTGGGTAGAGAGAAATGTGATAGATACTATCCATGACAGAGAGCTGAAAGCTGCTCTTTATTCTTCATAATGTACTAATTCTATATATTTGTTCCTTGGCTGATTCTGTTGCTATTTGCTGATGGAGGAGATAGATTTACACAGAGACTGATGGGCAGTAATGAGGAATGATTCTAAGAAAAAATCCCCACAATCTTACAAAAGCAAATTTTTTAACACTAAAACAAAATGCAGTTACCTCTTGTCAAAGGTAGATTTCAAGATCCATCCCTATTAATTTGAGAAATAATACATTCATCTTCACGTTTTTCATTTCTTAGAAGAACTCTAAATCTGGACAAACAATCTGTGCAGTGTAAATAATTTCTAAATCAGGGCTCTTTCAGTGTCAGTTTGAACTAATGAGATTTAAAGGGTAGTTTTTAAAGAAGAAATATTTAGTTTACTTGTTCTTATGACTAATATTAATCTTTAAATCTGTTAAACCAGCAATCTATTGCTTGTACATGAAAAAAACATAGGAAATAGGTAATTTTTAGTAGAGTGTGATGTATACACTCTCCTGGAAATGTGGCTGCATTTTAGAAACAGATGAATCCATATTTAGTCTTGATATTTTTCCCCCAAGGCTCCAATACACTGCATCAGTCTCATAGCCACTTAAATAGAAGCTTTCCATGGATGTTAAAATAAAGCCTGGGCTGTTTGAGGTTTTTTTTGCATCTTGTAGACATTTTGAAAAATTAAAATATTCTTTGGGGCAGGGTTTTTTCAGTCAACTGGACGAGTTAATAGCTTTGAGGTTTGATTCAAATGCTCTGTGCCTGCCTGCTCTCAGGAAAATGTATTAATGTGTGCAATAGCTATGATGCTGTGAGTCACTTCAATGCGCTCTGTCCTGGGGCTCAGAGCCCCCACAGCAGCCAGGGTGGGGTCATTAGCATAGCCCTTGGAGAAACAGCAGACTCTTAATTCTGATACTTACTCTTGACTGTTCTCTGTCGCAATTTAGCCAGTCAGCACGGTAACATTAGAAGTCTTTCACACCTTTTCTCCTCCAGTTACTCATTACTGAACCGTTTTTCTCTTACACGTACACCCTCCCTGAAACATGTTCAGCTACTCCTGGCTGGCCTCTTAAGTCTTGAAGAGTGGTAATAGAAGAGTTATTTGCTTTGCTGTTCAAATAGGTCTGTAGAATAGCTATTTAGCATGATGTATTTTTGAAAGTATGTATCCCACTCTCAGTGGTTCCAATCGCATTAGAAAAATGACAATAGTATACAATAGTTTATCTGATTATCCACAGCATTTGGCTGAGCAAATGACCATGCAAATTGGAAAGGTAAGCTTGCACTCATCACCTCTCTTCACTTTCTCCGTCTCTATCTCCAGTATTCTTTGCCTCAGTTCCCAGCTGAAAGCTGTTCAGAACTGCCTGGGTTAGAAAGGATACCTTTCTAGGATATGTCTCAGAGTAATTAACAGGAATATCCTTTTGGTCTATGTGTTGCCAGGAAACTTCCTGAGGTATTGAATTCTAATATGGTTTGTTTCCTAGGGAAGAGGTTAAAAACCATTAATGCAACATAAACAAGTTGACAGTGATATGTGGCACTTCTTGAAGTTATGAGATGGTGGAGGAAAATGCCTTATCTCCAAACTGTGCTCCATAGTTTCCTGGCTTAAGAAAATTGCAACAAATGGTTTGCATGGAAACAAAATTGTAATCTAGGTAACAGGACACATTTCAAGGTTATATCATTGTTATTTGTTATTGTGTTAGGAAGCTTCCAGGAATAGCAGCCTTTTGATGGATCAAGGCATCCTCTCATTTTTCACAGCACTAAAACCTTCTTCCAATACTGAACAAAACAGATGGTCACAAACCAAGGAACGTATGCTTTAAATAATTTTCTGCTTATTATTTGCAAGCGTACCACCCTGCAAATTCACAACAAACCCTTGTCCTGTCATGCTTGTTTGCATTTTGAAAAATGTTTAATTTTTAGAGTTTTGCAGGATGATATGGTTGACAGCGAGTCAGATCTGTTGTCAGACAGGTCCTGGAGAGTAGTGATGAGTCCTTCACAAGAAATTTCTTTCAAGCCCCTGGATGACTGGCTCCTAATTTAAAGACCCTGCTGCAGTGTTTTTCTATTCTGTCCCCATGACAGGAAGTAGATAGCTGCATTTTCCTTCCTACTTCTTGAACAAAATAATGTGGAATAACATGTGCCTCCTTCAAGACTCCTTGAGAGGGAGACCCTAGATGACAGCGTTTGAAAGGCTCTCTATGGAGGAATAGTCATTAGGATTCATGTAAAGTGAGACCAGCTGAGGAATGTTTATCTGCATTCTATAAATGGCAAATATAAAATAAAGGACTACATAGACTTACATGGGAAAAGTAAGTGGGGTTTGAGGGAGACAAGAAAATGTCAACAGCTGGCAGATAAGAGATACAGAATTAACAAATATCTCCTCTCCTTGGGAACCATAAGCTCAGCTCGATTCTAATAGATTCAAAGTTGAAGTTAGATTCTACATATGTTTATTCACACAACCACCCAAATGGATGCACAACTGTAAAAGAACATGAATATGTATTCAGTCACGTTTTTTTTTCTTCTAGTTCAAAAAGGTACCCACTTTAAAAAATAGTCATCTGCTAAGTTTTACTGTGCATAAGCACCTAATCATCTGTTTCCAGTTATATCACTCCATTTCTGAACTTTTGTGGATTCATGAGGCTGTCTGCATGTGTAGTGGTTTTATACATTCTCCACTCATTGTGGAAAATGAATAAAAGCCCCATTTGTGATGTTCATAAGGCTATCTCACATTGCTAGTCATTAAGTCCAACATTACCCTCCCAGAGCATTGAAGGAGGTAAGGATATGTTACGTGTTCCAGTGGGTGCAGAACCAAAAAGAGGCATTCACATCTTAAACACACAAACTGTAACTATTCATATGCAACATAAATAATGTTCTTTTCCAGAAGTATGGTTTTCAAAACATAGGTCGCTGAGAGTAAGATGGTGTCATTCTCACTGTTCATTAATAGGGCAGTGTGCAAATCCACAAGCCACATACCTTATGTGTAACATCTGTGTCTTAAGAAAAGTTCTCTCAGGCTCCATATCACTCAAGGGTTACCAAGGTAAGTGCTTACTCCTACCCAAACTGCTGAGTAAATAGGCAAATAAAATGAATGCTGTTTTCTGCCATATTCTGAGCTGCCTATTTCACAAACCTGCTGTTAATGGAACATGAGCTTTTATGAAGAAGTCAAAAATTTGCCTAACTCCAATTTTAATCCCATTTTATGTCTCTGTTTTCACTGATGCTGTTTTCTTTGGGGAGGGGATAGGGAGTTTATTTGTTGTTTTGCTTTGTTTTTCTAGAAGTATAATGTATAGCCATGCTGGGTCTGTGGTGATGAATTATATCAATAAATTTTACATGGAGAGAAAAAAAGCCCTTTCCAAATATTTTTGAAAGATTAAAGGCTAGAACATTTGCACTGGCCTGTGCATAACCATATTAACTTCTGTGAACAGATTCCTAATGTTCAAAAGATGATTTAGTGGAGAAAAGGTTATGCTTTCTTTAATATTTTTTTCATTATTCAAAAGCTGAAGAGATTTCAGTACCCACCTGATGTCTGGTTCTCAATGCTACATAAATAGAGCACTGAATTGAAAACTTAGTATAAGACTAATTTTTAAAGGCTGATTAAGTTATATGCAAGAAACTACAGTGATTGCAAATTTTTCATTTATTAATAGAATTACAGGAGTATGAATAAATATTGGTGCTACACAGTAGACTCCGAAGACAGTTCTCTGCAGATATGTCTTATAAAAAATTTAAGGTCCTTATCAGAAAGAATCTGAAACTGAGAGTCCTCTATAGTGACTCTTGTATTCAGCTTTCTCACAGATACACAATCCAGCAAGTTACTGGCCTGCCAGAAAGCCATCAAAAGACATTTGTCACTGGATCAAAGTCAAATATGTATCCTGGCTGTTAAGAAGGGCTTTGTTGTACTAAATGACTGCACCATTTTAAACAGTGCTGCAAGATTAATGATGACATTGGTTGTCCAATTTTCACCCTTGGGGCAGTATTACAAAGATGTCCCCTCTCTGTGCACCTGATGTTACACATATCAAATGCATCATTCCTTCTGCTGGGAGTCTTAGTAATGGCCTGTTTCCTGCTCCTCCTCCACAGAGGAAGATTAAGTTGGTGTGGGTGTAATTTATCTTGGGTAGGGGGTTGCAGGATAGAAGTATGCTCGCTGCTGTTATATTATATGGGTTAATCTCCTAATCACAGAGAACACTTAACAAGCGCATGTCTCTGACAGGATGAGGCCTCTGGCATACATTTTTGAGCCAAAGTAAATAAACTATGCCTCCCTATCATCACTCTTTAGAAGTAAAATCTATCAGTAAGCAACCTGCCTTCAATTAGCCTTGTTTTATTTGGCCAGTCCAAAGCCTCTGCCTCCTGTCTTTGTTTTGTGGTGTGCTACTACTAAGTATAAGCACAATTTCACAAGAAAATTCAGAAAATAAGGCTATATGAAGGCATTTTGGCCCATCCATACATTAGAAGACTGATGAATAAACAGCACGGTTGGCACTGTTCAGTCTCTGTGCAGTGTTTTTCTCCTAATTTCTATGCTGAGTCACTCTCCAATGTTTTCATTTGCTCTGATAATGACTTTAAGTTCAACTTCCAGCTTCGTGATTTTCTTTTCACATGGTACTGAGCTGCTTGCTTTCTCCTGCTGCTCATGTCAGAGGCAGTTGAACTTGGTGGTCAGTGTGAAGAGAAAAGAGCAATATAATTGTATACCACAGAGGCCAGGTGTTTAGTAAAATTAGGGAGAATCTCGTCAGGAAATGTCATTGAAGTTCCTGGGAGATTCTCCACTTTTCCAAAGGAAACTGGAAAATTGAGTTCTAAAAGGGAGTTGTTCCTTAGCAGTAACATGCCAAGAGAAATAAAAAATGCCTATATTTGCTATTTATTCTGTTATGCATTTTATCCCTCCTTTCTCCTTCTTAATTTCTTTCTATCTCTTTCTTATTCACCTATAGTACAAATTACAGCTGGAAAACTAGTAAATGTTCTTAATTTGTGCAAGGTTCTGTTTCTCTTCATAGTTACGAAATATCAATGGAATTATCAGAAACTTCTTATACATTCATTATGCAAAAGTTCAGGAAGTACAATAGACTTTCTTCTCGGCAAAATCCTTCAGTAATTTAACACAGATAGTTGAAAACTTTGACGTGTTCTCTTCAATATTGTGCTGTTATGTGGCATGATAGCTAAAAGAACTTGTGAATTCTGAGTGTGAAAAACCTTTATGAAATATGAGGGTAGACATCAGCTTTTTCAAAATCTGAACTTCAAGTTCAGTTTTTCTCTTATCAAGAGAAGCAACACATCTAGGAACTAAAGTGTGGGTGAGCAAATCTCAGTTAAGAACATACAAACAACAACAGAACTTATGACATTGTAGAAAATGGTTTATATCACATGCAATTTTTAAGTTATTAGAACCAGTATTATATAGATAAATATTAAAATTATATTTGTACATACATACGTATATATATAAAATCCCAGTACTTGCCCCTTCAAAGTGCATAATTTAAAAAGAAGTTACTCAGACTTATGATTTTACAGACTTAGATTTAAAACAGCTGCTGAAGCAGAAAGCCCAATGTCAATACACACATTTGGTACTTCATTATTTGAACTGGCCAAATCCAACTTGTGAGATGAGCCCTGCTGAGAAAGGTGGGAATTACAGTCTAGTAAGTACCAGCTGTCATTTTCTCTGTTACAAAGACAGAAATCAGTGCACAAAAGGAAGAGATTTCTGGTGATAACCAGCTAAATTATTTTTATGGTAGAAACTAAGAGCAATGAAATTAAGTTAGGCTGGATGAAAGCTGGTATTTTTCTTGCCTTTCCTCTTTTGGTACAATTTATTTTTTTTCTGTCTAATTCAAGGTTTAATCTAAGAAGGAGAGTTTTAAAAATGTGCAGGAGGGTATCTTTAAATGCTGGAAATACAAAATTACATTAAGATAACCAATGTCCTACAAATCTTTGGGTGTCTTTGCAGTAGGATGAGTTTTAAGTCAGGGAGGAGGGGAAGGCAAGAGAGAGAAAGATTCCTCTCTATCCACGTAGCTGTAGCTGTGGTAATCTGAAATGGAATTGTCACTTCCAAATAATGTTAGTACCTTGTTTTCTTCCACTTTCATGCTTGTGAAATCTTCCTGTAGGAGAAACTTGGAGGGCAAGCTTCTCCTGGACACCCTCTTCTAACTCAAGTAATGTTTAGTTGCTACTGGATTAAACTCTCTTATGCAGATGGCTATGATAAAAGCTGTATCTAAAATTTCTTTCACACTGCAGTCTCCAGTTCTAGAGAAAAATCTTTTTAGACCCTTCTCTTCTGAAATAATGCTGGAAATGGTATTCCTTAGAGCTCCTCAATCAAGTTTCTGCTCTCATCTTTAGAAATTATTAAAACTAAATTTCTTGTTTTGTCTGGCCACTCTTCTGTAGAACATCTGAATAGCTCATTGTATGAAAGCTAAATTAAAGCATACGAAACCGAGGAGTTTCTTTGCCTTGAAACAACATAACATAGCAATGGAAGTGTTGGCTTTTCTACAAATATATGCCAGGATTTTTTTGTATGAGTATAAAAGCTATTGTAGATAAAAAAGAACATTGCCAAGTGTGATCTATGAAAACTCAGGTGTCTTTCTTGACATTGTCAAATATGGAACCAATTTATCTTCCTGACCCCAATACTCAGATCAAGTAAATTCACTTTTATATTGTTGATTCCAGTAACAAATTGATCAATGGCAATCTCATCTCTATAACAGCTTATTCTGTCAAGCTCAAATTTCACTCATTTTGCTGACAGAACAAGGTTGTCCATTTCAAGGGGATATTACTGAACCATACCAACAAACCATTCCTCACCAAGGTGTGGATGTGCTACATACAATTCTAGCACAATAGTGTTTACTGCATGAGTTTTAATGGCTCCTTGCACTAAAACATCCTTGTAATAGCGTTTGTCTCTGATGTTCAGTTGCCACAAAAAGTTACTGGCAGCATTACCTTCTTCCTTAGTTGTCAGCTGCTGACTACTTGACTAGTTCTGCCCTCAGTGATTCTGGGTATGGAGGGATGTATCATTAGATTTTCTGTGTAATATAGATACGACAAGACTTTTCAAATGGGTGTAGCCTCCACATAATTTAATATAATTTAAGTCTCTCATTTCCCACCTTATAATTAGAATACATTAAGCCATTTCAGTGATCCTGAATATGAAAGTGCACAGGCAATGAAGTATTTCTCACCCTAATGTTATCAAGTCTGTAATATTTTAACAGAAAAGAAGACCTAAATGCAAATTTCTATTCTCTTTGTATAACATTTATGCAGTAAAAAATGAGTTGAGTACACAATTTTTCATTTCTGGATAGCTAGGAATAGTAATGCACGAGCTGCAGAAGAGAGCATTAATCTCTCAAGCTGCTAAGAAATGAAATGTCATAGAGAGTGACTTGTTCTTTGCTGGTGCTTTCTCAGCATTGAGGTTTTTTTCTATTACAAGATTCTTCATCAAATGAAAAAAAAAAGAATATCAAACTTCTGATTATATAACATTAGAGCAAAGCCATAATCTCTCATACATTGATTTAGATACTGTATTTGAAGTATGAAGTTCTCATGTATCATTCCTTTCTTGTTGTGGATAAGTAATTTTAAATTGTGTTGGAATTCCCAAGGGCTAGTATTGGTCAAAAGGAAGAGGAAGGCTCTGACAGTGTTTACATTTATTTTATTACGTCACATTAGGGGTAATTTCTAAGCGGGACATATTTTTTTCTGTTTGTGCTTTTAATTCAGACTTACAACAGCAGTAGTGTGGCATTTTGGCTCTTATTTGCAGGCATGAGTACACACATGTGCATGCCCATGTGCGTTCACTTGAGCAAGAGTGAGGATATGATTTTCTGTGATAAAAACATGTTTGATTAGGTCAGCTTCTTCACTCTCCACTTGTAATGTTCACAGGATATAAAATCTTCCTCTGTTTAGTGGTTCTGTGCAATCTTTTTAACACCATTTAGCACCACTTCTGTCTTCCTCTAAGGATCTAACTGGGACTTGAGAAATTTGAAGACCTTGAGTGAGTTTCTTGCACAGAGAGATGAAATTCACTCCTGGAGAATAATTAGAGTCATGAGTCATGAGCTCCCTGTAATGCTCATATCCTGGGAGACATAATCCTGTCAACTGTTAACAAAAAGCTCTGAATGAGTTGTCAAATTTCACATCAGTTTTGAACCAGTATTACTGGTCCCATCCCACATGTATGTAATGATGATGAATTAAGAAGTCTGTCAACTGATGATATTGTGACATATTTTATCTTATGAATCACATTTGCTAAGTAGAAATTTAACATACGACAGATACTTTGTAAACTGAACTTCCTTTACTTCTGCACATATTCTGTACCCCTTGCATAGTTCAATTGTAAAAACTCGGGGTGACCTCTTCTATTTAAATTTCTGCTTTGTTACTCAGAGAAAACTCCAGAAATTTCTATGAAGTTTAGAACATATAACAGTTTTGGAAATCTGGCCAGTTAAGCTGTCTCAAATGTCACTGCAAACACAGAAACTGATTTGACTTCACAGAAGGCATTATAGAAGTATTCGTGTGCACTTGAACTGTTCATGTGTGACTCAGTGATCCTCAGCAGAAAAATTGAGCCCTTAGAGAAACCGGACCTTCTCTCATATATTTTTGCCTTTAAAATAGAATTAGTCCTTCCAGAAGATCACTGTGAAAAGATATAACATTTGACAAGTACTATAGTATATAATGTAAAAAGTAGGAGGCAAAGTAGTGTGTGTAAAAGAGAGCAACTCCCCAAAGCAAAAAAACATCTGAAAAATGTTGTGTGAAGGAGGAAAAGCAGCAGGTCTGTCACGCTGTTGAGATTTCTGTGTGTATGCATTGCCTTGCTTTTACATTTTTTGTTGTTTGTTTTTGATTTTCCTGAGGCTTCTAAGTACTTACAGTGTGCTATTAAGACACTGCAGATGTCTTCTTTGACACTCACAATGATGTCACCAGACGTAAGATAGAGTTTAAGGATATATATTTTGTCAGAGAAGAGGAGGATCCTGAGCAGGATCTTACCTGACAATAGTAGAAACTTGCATCCACCGTTACTGAAACGAATGGAATTCCTGCGTTGTGAATGTCAATGTGACTGTTAGGCTTTCAGCAATCTGTATATAGGTATAGGTCCTCTGGAGATCTGTTCTGCTCCTGAGTAAATAAAGATATCTATACATTTGCCCCTTAGACATGGCTGAAGCAACCAGCAATCAGCAATCATTAATCTATTTGCATTCCTTTGCAATTATTCTTCCTCAAACAATTCAATTAGTGAAAGATTCTATATATTCAGCTTGGACAGCAAGTTGCTTCCCATCACAACAAGAAATGCCATATCTTTTATTTACTTAGTTTCTTTTGCTAGTGAAAAGCAATGGAGGAATTTATACTGCAGTGTTGGCTTTTCAACTGTTGCTTTAATTGTTCTAACACACTATAAAGAACTGCAAGAGATTAAGTGTATATTTTAGGATTGTGTTGTATAAGTGGGTGATGATGGTGACATAATTTCATATTGCTAATGCATAGCTTTGAGAGTTGAATGGATACGACTCTCTGTCTTCCTCTAACTGAAAGTAACTTAACCATGCGAAAAAACTTCCATCAAGATATGTTCTAAATTCCACAAAAATGAGGGAGTATTTCCAATGATTTAGCAGGATTTTATGATAGTCTTCAAAGGCCAAAGAACAGAGCACCACTGAAGAAGACAGGCAGGTGTAAATTAGCACATTCTGCTCTAACACCTTTTAAGGTATTTCTCCATTTATTTGTCAGCGGATGAAAACACTCATTGAGATCCTCATACACCTATGAATTGTTTGACGTTTTTTTAGAAATTACCCTAGATTATCAACAACAGCAAATTCACTTATCAGCTGCACGATGCTAGTAAATTCCTGTGGAGTTATATGATTCATTGCTTTTATGGATGCTATTTTATGTCTTGTCATTTGTCTTTGAACAGCTACTCATTCCATGGGAGACAAATTTGTGTGTTTCTCTTTTATGCTTCTTGATGTTTTCACTTTCTAGGAAATCAAGTGTGTAGGAGTGGTATCACTCACCTATTTCAATCTTTTCTTCTTTCCATTATTGTCTGTTTGCTGGATGGTATAAAATGTAGCACATACTTGGGTATTTCTTTCTAACTTGTGACTATGATGTGACAGTATTGCCATAATTAATCAAAGTAATTCAAATAGATAGAAAGACCTATACTTTATTGTAGGTTGTCGATGTTAGGAGATTTTGAAGAAAACTGAATCAATTTTATAAAAAAATACTTAGTTCTGAAATTAATTTCACAGTATCCAAGAGCAGATCATTACAACACTTATCCATTATGTGCTCCCTTGCCCAATAAGGATTGGCAGTCACTTAACAATGATCTGGCTCTTACGCTGGTATACTGGCATTTTTACTCTTATTTTCTTTTCCAAACAGAATTCTATATCATACCTAAGAAAAATTCCCTGTTTCTCAAAAGGATAGGGAACTTTAAAGCACTTCTATGTTACTACCAGCTGTTAAAGACTGTAATTTATTCTCTCATTTTAGACATTCTAACATTTCTGTAACATTTCCAACTCTGGTGAATCAGTGCTTTGTATTGCTACAAAGACATCAGTGCCTCTAGAAGATGGATCTCTTCTTCTTTTCTTTTCCAGCTCATCTTTATTTTGATACAGTCTTGACTACTGTACTGAAAATATTTTCTGGCAGCAAGCATTGTCTAAATGCATTAATAGTTCAGCCTTTAGAATCTGAATTTTTAAACTTTTATTTCTTGTTCTCAGTGCATTTGTTTTGTTAAGAACTTATGAGTTGAAATATTTCAGGATATGCTGGTCTGTTAACGAGATAGTTGTGAAAGGTAGAGGGCTGTGCAAAAGACACCAGTTACTGCAAAACTGTTCTTCTGCTTCAGAAAAGCCATCTTAGCAAGTCGAAGAAGGGAAGACTTACTGCTTCAATAAACTCTGGAATAAGCGTGGGAGAGCAGAGGAAAGCCATTTTCTAATACATAAACTAAAACACATGACAAGGAAAAACATTCTGCTGTGGGTTCCCTGGGGCATGCAGGAGTTAAAAAGGGATAAAAAGGAGTTAAGGCTGATCTTCAGTGAGGAAAAATCCTTATTCACACTACGCAGGGAAAATACATTATCATCAATGTTTAAAACAAAGGAAGTTGTCAGCAATCAAATAGCAATTTAATTGTGATACTTATGTATACATATGTACATAAATATTTTCATACAGATAAGCAGATAGAAATACATATACATGCACATATATGTGTATATCATTTGTGTATATAATATACACATATATGTATATCATGTATGTGTTTATATAAGATAAATATATATATATCTATATAGTAATCCAGTAGAAACATTTTACCAACAAGGAAATTAAGCTACAGAGAGGTTAATAATATTCTCCATGTCCACATGTATCAAGTCAGCTGTGCTTATTCCATGTTATTACCAAACATAACAAAACTATTGTAATCTACTGCTGCTGAAGAATTGTGTTGTAGGAACAAAAGGAAAGGGGAAAGCTACTTTAGGATGGGAATGCCCACAGAACAAAAGCATTATTATAAATTGGTTTTAAGAGTGGAAAATGAAGTTAGTAAAGATGTTTTGAGTAGAAATTACTTAGGCCTCCAGGAAAAAAAAACAGGAAAAGAGGAAAAAAAATAAAAAAGAAAAGGAATAAGGAAGAAAGAAAGAACAGTGAAAAAAAGTTTTCACATTCAATAGCTTCACTCTATCTTTACTTTCTTTTGTCCTAGTCAGTCTTTAATGTTACAGTGAATTAACTGTTTGATATATGTATCCAAAGTGACCAGAAGGAATAATATGACAACAAAAGGTGTCACTGGAGTTTTTTATTCACCTCATTTTCTGTGTCAACTCTTAGTACAAAAGTGAGGCATCTGCGATGCTAAGGGTGAACTGGATCCAAGGTTGGGAATTTTTTGTCTTTGAAATACAATTATAAGGGAACATCACAGTCTTATTTTCTAAAGCTTAGCTGGGATTGAATGAGGATTCTTGAATACTCTCCATTTTTAAGTAGGAAGGAAAATTTTCTTTAAGGCGGATACTGCTGTGAATTTATTAGCACCTTTGCATGGACAAAGTAGCAGATAGAGGGTTGTTGTGCAGCTCTATTATACAGTAAATGGTCTTGATCATGTTATATCTCTTGCTACTCAAGTTTGGGGTATATGGATGAGAAGTAATTAGAAATAAGAAGCTGGCATTGCTTAAAAGGCATATAGAATCAACAAATCATAGAATGGTTTGGGTTGGAAGGGAC
>NW_010202875.1:1053-15158 GCF_000695765.1 Mesitornis unicolor | reverse complement strand
AGCTTTCTTTTAGGCCCCCTTCATGCACTGGAAGGCTGTCCTCAGAGCCTTCTCTTCTCCAGGCTGAACAACACCAACTCTCTCAGCTTGTCTTCATAGGAGAGGAGTTTCATCCCACTAATCATCTTCATGGCCTTTCATGTCATTCCTATGTTGGAGGCCCCAGAGCTGGACACAGCACTCCAGGTGGGTTCCCCAGAGAGCAGAGTAGAGGAACAGAATCACCTCCCTTGACCTGCTGGCCACATTTCTTTTGATGCAGCCCAGGACATGGCTGGCTTTCTGGGCTGCAAGGACACATTGCTGGCTCATGTTGAGCTTCTCATCAACCAACACATCCAAGTCCTTCTCCTCAGGGCTGCTCTCAGTCAATTCTCTGCCCAGCCTGTATTTGTGCTTGGGATTGTCCTGACCCAGGTGCAGGACCTTGCCCTTGGCATTGTGGAACTTCATGAGATTTTCACCAGCCCATCTCTCAAGCCAGTCGTATGTAGACCACATAGCAAGTTTATGGCTGTATCTTTGTCAGAAGACCCAAGTCAGTTCAATCTAGTCTAGCTGGAGGCAGCCTCACTTTCAGGTTAATGTGCTTTTTATTTGTGCTAAAACTGGGAAATTCATTTCTCTGTTCCTCTTTCCTGAGGTAAAAAAAACCCCACTGTACTATAATTTCCTGATCTGTGAAAGAGTGAGAGGAACCAGGGGATTATGTGCATCCTCAGTGAAGTAAACCTGAACTGAATTTATCATCAAATTTGTGTGAGAGATTTTTGCATGCATGAGAGAGGGACAGAGAAAGGTTTGACGTTTGTTTTGCAATGGATTTTGAGCTTTATTGAAAATGAATTTGAAATCCAAATTTCTCTTTTAATTTAAGCTCTTCTTGAGATGGTGACTGATTGGCATATGTTTTCCACATCTTTTGCCTCTAATATTCTCTATTTCTTTCTAAATTGACCAATTAGACTTTAAGTTGAAAATTTCAGATTCTTAGCCTATTTACATCTGTATCTTTCTGTGGGCATAAATCCAGCCACATGGAATAAACTCTCTGCTATTTCTTTCATCTGGTCTGCATATGAAGTAGCAAAGTAGACATACTCTGTTTTCATCTATGGTCTGTCAAGAATTTCACAATGATCCTTTCCACTCTTGTGTGCAGAAACAGAGCCAGTTTATCACATAAAATCAAGAGTTCCTACCAAACGTGTTTATTACTTTCTGACCTAATATACATTTTGCCTTTTCAAATTGTGTTCATTTGACTGTTTCTGCCTTTCTTTCCATTTCTAGCACTAATACTTCCAGTATTTTTATTCCCTTTTAAAACTTACAGGTGATATTTGATTATGTGGTCACATATCGTTCCCCTTTTATGATATTATGCACTGCCTCTGAACTTTCATGTCCCAAGCCTTAAAAAGACTTGTGTGCCTGTTTAGGTTTAAGTCACATGAGACAATTTAGGATTATAGGTTAACTCAGATCTGGAGAGACCTCAGGAGGTCTCTGGTGCAATGTAATTCTTGCAGCAGGGTCAGCTCTGAGGTCACAGATAGGCGCTTAAGGCTTCTTCCAGTTGGGGTTTGAAACCCTTCAAAGGTGAAGACAGCACAGTCTCAAAACCTGACAGTGCATAAAGCAAAACAAATGCATAAGTTTTTGCAAGGCTAGTCTTTTAGACAGAGGTGTTTGCTGTTTTGCGATATGGCATAATATATACTAATAAATCTAATCACGCTTGGAAGTCATGTATAGGAAATGCTCAAAGAAAGAGAGACTATGTTATGTGTATGTCAATAAGTAAAAACTAATTTTAACAGAAAGACCTCATATAAAAACAACTTTTTGGCAACACATGCATTTAAGACACCAAGTTTTTCGGTACTACTCTCTCTCTGAGACAGCCGAGTTGATCTAACATCTCACAATCATACCAATGGGCAGCTTCTCATCCCCTTTCGTTTTATTTTATTTCACTTCCCTGCATTGGGCTGTGTAATCCCAGCCACTCTCACATACCCAATCCAATCCAGCTTGCAATAAGCTAATTTAACTAATGATATATTCTGCCACCCACATCAGGTCAGTTTTCTGCAGATTTAGTGAGCTGAACTTGCTCATGCACATGGCCATGAAAAAAAAGAACAAGGTGTGGGGAGAATGGGGCTGCTCGTTTCCAGAGCATCTTGACATTGGATTGCATAGCTGCTGTCAGTTTGCATTTCTATAATCCTTTTACTTTCATTTCTTAAACAGGATTTTAATAATAGTTTATAATAATTAAAAATACCATTTAAACTAGATTAAATGGAAAAAAATCTACAAATATTAATTTTTAATCAAGCTACGCTGACAGTTTGATTTCCAGTAAAACTTGGGGTTTTTTGGTTTTGCTGTGTTTTAAGAATGTCACAGGTACTCATGTGTGCATGCACGTGTGTGTGTGTATACATGCACATATCCATGCATAGTCTGTGGAATTTTCCAACTACGTTAATGTTGTGGTTATGCCCTATGGAGTGTTTGTAGCAAGAACTATGGTGTCTTGGAAACTTTTTTAAATACCCAACAATTGGCTGATAGAACTTGCAATTTGAAAGTTAACTTAGTGAAATACACAGAATAGTCTTTATAATAAAATAAATGGACTATAAAATATTGAGAGGGGAATATTATTATAGAAAAATTGTTAAGCAGTTCTGAAGACCACTTCTTTAATAATCATCTTGTATAAGTAAAAATGTTCATAGTATAGAGCTGAGATTGTGCTTTCTGACTATTGACTGCTTAGCTATGGTACCATAGTATTCTTCTAAATACAGTTTTTGTGCGGAATAAAAAGAAAGCTGCAAAATAATTAGCTCAAGTTTATAATTTATAACTTATAACTATAAATTGTGAAACAGATGTTCTACGTTAAAACCTCTATTCAGACTGGAAAGCCAAATAAGGAGAGATCTCCAGGTCAAAATCAGAAACAGAACAGAAAAAATGTCAGCTGGAAATGTTTCCATGTTTTTTACCCTCTTCTATTGCTTTGACCAAACTCCTAACTTTGCTTCCTCTCTCTTGAGAAACAGAAGTATAGAATATAAAATAAAAGAGGATTTAAAGGTAAGAGAGCATGTTTTAATGCTAAAATGCTCCAGGCCTGCATCAGGTGATATGTACAAACCACTTCCAAAACTATCAGTGGATAGTTAATGAATTGCCAAATACTTTTTTCCCACTTGGTAATTCCAGATGCAGGGAGTCCACTGCAATTATTTTAAGTCCATTGAAAAATATGCTTAATCATGTTTTTAACTAGATCGTTATTGTCATTTGCTTCATTGTTGCTGAAAACTGTTCTCATAGAATATCATTAAGGGTTAGAGAGAAAATAAAATGTTTGAATTCCTAACTGACAGTAGGAAAGTGTTTTTAAAGATTCCCACATGTTTTTAGATTTTGGTCCGCTTCCAATTGAAAGTGGAATTATCAATATAAATGTTTATTTCTTCTCTTGTCATCCAGTATTCTTCTCACACTCTTAAAGGTACCAAGTGAGAGATATCACACAATTGAAAATAAATTTCTTATTACCTTCTTCTGTTGTTGCTCCCATACTTGATGGAAAATAAAATCTCTTCTTGACAGTGCATAATGAAATTATAGTAAGAACGGAGATGAATTTCACAGTCAGTATGCTGGTTTTGCCTATTTTCCTGTCATTAGTTTATTTCTTTGAGCCCGTGGGAAAACAGAGATTTGAAACAGAGTGGTAATGCTGGAAAGCCAGCACCAGTGCTGGGGCCAGTAGACAACAAGATCAATCAACACCATCAAATATATGGTGCATTTATCAAATGCAAACCAATCAGAGGCAGGACCAGGCAAGTAGTAGCACCCATCAGAACAGCCGTGGCATCTTCGTCTGTCCAGGCTGTGTTACATGACAGGAGCTTGCTGCTGTGCGCTGCTTTGCCCAGGGTGCATGGCCAACATGTGCTCCCTGCAGCGATCTGGGGCGCCCAGTAGCCTGTGCCAGGTGCAGAGCTGACCTTGTATCACTGAAAGAGATCTATGGGCCAAATGCACTTTTTATCCATTGTTTTTTTTTTTAATTTGAGTTGGAAATGTCTTCATAGATCTATTTGCAAGCATATGTGGCACAGGTGAGACTTCTGGGAGCGCCCCAAAATGATGTTACAACATCCACATGCAGGAGGTGGTGACTGAAAAAGGGATTAAAGATATCTTGGGAAACATTGTATTACTTATCACTTACTAAATATGCTGATAATTGTGTGGACTGGGTGGAGCGAGAAGTCTTGAGTTACTGATAAGAACCAGAGAGTGGTCTCAAGAACCAGGTAAACCTGACCCCCTGGATTGAGCAAGAACCAGAGAACAACTGAGTCTGCGCAAAGAGCAAAAGGTTATTAAAGGTCACGAAAAGGACCCCTCCACGATCACCACCAGAAGGTACTGCGCAAGCGCAGTTAGGAGGAGTTTATGGAAATTACTTCCTGGAACTAATCTTAATACGAAGCGGGGATAGGTCATGCATATGTATAGGCGTACTGGGAAATCTTATGTATATGTAACATTTTACCGCATATAACCTCAGCGAGCTGCGGCGTCAGGTGCACAAGGTCTAGAGAAAAAAATCTAACTTGCTGCCCACCGGTGAATAAACATACCTACTTTACAGTCTTACGGATTGTGGTGTCTGCTTTGTATCTTCACGTCAGTGACGATGGCAGCAAGCTCAGAGCAACGTGGTAGAACAGCATTGCCTAGAAAGCAGAGTCCTGAACACCTTGGGAAGAAGGAGACAGGCACACACACATCATTTAGCACAAATCTGCTCCAGTACGAAATGATTCCTCATCCAAACAAAACTAAAATGTCCACATGTGCACAAGATGCTGCAAGCAGTTTGCTCCAGGGTAGATTGCCTGTAGAGGTGAATCCCAGCTCAGGGATACCGTGAGAGTCTGCTGCTTGCTGTGCCTAAACTCACAGTGTCAGCAGCTTTTAATCATATTAGCTGGGGAATTAGTGCATGTCTCAATGCAATCTGCATCATCCACGGTAAAGAAACCATTATGAATACGTGGTTTCTTCTTTAAGGGAAAGATGGAGCAACAGAAGGGATCAGTCCACAGCAACTTAGAGTCCCGTGTCATTTCATCACAAAGTCAATAGCTCTCTTCATCCGAGGGTGAGAATGCTGCAAAAACAAACTGCTTTCTGTTCTGTGGTGAAGTCTGAAAGAGCTTAAACTGCAGTAATCCCAAATCCAGGGGCAATCTATTAAGAACTCAGCACCACCGATCCTGAGAATCAACTGATAAGCACATTCTTCCCCTCCACACACCTTTTTTAAAAAACTAATCCTCTTAAAGATTGTGCTAAGTAATGAAAGGATGGGATGCAAGAGGCCTTTTTCATTACTACCACATAAAATGCTTGTGTAAATGTTTCATTAACACACTGTCTGACCAGTATTTAGTCCTCCCCACCCCCATCACTGCTATGGTTCTTCCACAGCCTGCAAGGCAAAAAGTGTGATTTACACATGTTTAAAAGAAACATTCCCACACTTGAATGCTACATTATTCTTTAGAGAAGAAGAGACCTACAAAAAAACCATTGTGAAGGACATTTTAATTTACAGTTCTTTTTTTCATATGTGCTTAAAAAGATCTATTGCTTCCAACTACACGGGGATTTTGATTTTTAGTTTTGTGAGGTTCCTCTAATATACGTTTTTCTCTTGCAAGCACCCTTAGGCAAGATGACATTTGTTAAGCATGATAGGTTTGAAGAGATATTTATAAGTTTGGGTTTTTTTGGAGGAAAAGGCAAAAGGATTTAAAACAGGTTTGCCCTTTTGTACACTGAAGTACAGGAAATACATTACCTTTCAAGCCAATGGGTGCTGGTCAGCTTCTTCATGGCAGTGTAGAGAGAGAGAAAGGTTTTAAATTGTCAGGTGACGGCTTACAGCATGTATTTTGTGTTTGAACCAAAGGGTGTAGTTTTCCTTATGGACTGAGGCATTCCACAGTATTCTCCACTCATCATATGATTATAATCATAAGATTCCCTGTTCCACAGCTAATTTTGTAAAGCCTGGCCATCTTCATGATATTTTTCAAACAGAAAAAAGATATTATTTTTTAAACAGAAAAAAATATATTATTTTTCACACAGTCATTATTTCTGTAGAAATAAATACCACCTTCAGCACACACTGCTTCCTTGCTAACAATGTTAGGGGCCATCTAGACCTGGTCCATCAGCATCAATATCAAGTAATTCTGTTGAAACCTATGTGCTACTCAGGGAAGGCTTTGCTGAAGTTTTTCTTGGTTTACACAGACACAATCAGGAGTAGATTTGGCACATCCTGAGTAACATTCGCATAAAACCAAAATGTAATTTCTCCTTTAAAGCAGGTATTACTTTAATCTACGAAGAAAAATGAGAAAATGACAGGCCTGTTGTCACAATCAGGTCTCTTGATTTTGTGTGGAATATGTGATAGTATTATTATAACTGCATTCTTCCACTACTTCCTTTACCTGAAGTTACAAAAATAAGTAGAAAATTGAATTAAAATACAGCCTGTATACTTCAGTCAAGTACTTGTCTTCAACCGTATTACATGTATTACTATGAACTTAACTGTTACTATGGTTAATACAAGTGCCACGTTTAGTTTGGTATATGTAAGCTTGTTTGCTGCCATGACCATGATCTTGTTTCAAAGTGAACAGATTCATCTGGATCAACAGTCCCTCCAGGGGTAAATGCTTAAATGTATTCAACCTTCGCAAGAGCTGAAAACATCAATACCTTCATAAAGCCACTTTGATTTGTACTGACTAAAGTTGTGCTGCTGATTCGCATACATCATTGTTTACTTCACTGAGCTTTTAACATGGTATTTGATTTACAGAAATAGTGATTCAATTTCTACAGAGAAGTGGTAGGATAAGACCTCCCTCAGATTCTTTCTTTAGCTCAGAAATGCTGGAAGTCAAAGGAAGCCTACCACTGCAATACAAACATTGCCTAATAAATGTTCATGTGCAGTACATATTTTACTTGCTTAGTAGTAGCAATGTAGCTCTGTCAGATAACGGATAATCAATTATCTAAGCATGTTGCTAATATGACTGCAGCAATACCATTGAACTGTATCTCAGCAAAAAGTGTCTCTGAAGTGAATTTCTCCTGCTCTGCTCCATACATGTAATTAAGAAACTTGTTAAAAACAAAAATAAAAAAGGAAAAAAATCTGAAGGTGGGGGTTTTTTGTTGTTTTGTTGTTGTTGTGGTGGTGGTTTTGGTTTTGTTTTGTTTTTTTAATGAAACTATAATCATTGATCCACTATGGAAAACCTTAAAAGCACATTGGTAAACCCACATAAATAGCATACAGAACCCCATAAAAAGAATTGTAGCACTTACATTTGGTATGAGTTTACAATGTTTATTTGATGCTACACCAAGTACAGGCCTAAAAATGTAGCTCATTAACTTTAGGCAGCTACAAACTGAGAGTTTTAAACAAAAGATTCTTCCAGTATACTGACAGGAGAATCTTGATTACTTCATATGTCTCATTAGAGTCTTACTGAACTATAATATTTCAGGTATTTCCTGGCTTGAAGCCAGATCCAACAAATTATCATGTGTATATATATAACTGGGCTCACAGAAACAGTTCTGTTGAACAAAGCACAATCAAAACTACTCAGTTTTATGCCCCGGAGTTTGAAAGGTCTTGCTTTGACTGATCACTGGGGCTCCTCCTCACAGAAGCTAGAAATTTCTCCTCCCCATTGCCATTGGTAGCCCACCACAGTGGTGCAATCCCTAGGATTTAAAAACAAACAAACAAACAAACAAACAAAAAACCCAAACCAAATCAAACAAAAAAAAAAACACATCAAAAAACCCACGTGTCAAATTCACCCTGCACTCCTGTGAGATCTGAGGACATGCCTTGTCCTCAGAAATTAAGGCCTTCATTTACAGAATTGATGCTGACATGAATGCAAGACACAAAAATAAGAGCAGTAGAGCAGTTACTTTGTCAGGATTGTGTTTTCTGGATTAAGCTGTTGATCAACAGAATATTTTTGCAGCTACAAGAGCATTCACGTTTACAGAGGAGATAAACTTAGAAAGCTTAGACACACTGCAGGGCTCACAGTTAATTAAAGGAGTGAGTGGAAAGCAACAAGTTTTGCTCCCCTCTGCATGAATAATTCACTGCCTGTATCTATTATTAAAGCCAGTTACTTCACCAAAATGATTTCCAACCTGCAATTCATTGGCCTCAGAAATGAGAGATAGATTGCAACAAGGCCTGCAGCTATATTAATAAATTGAAATGAACATTTATTTGCTCATCTAATTAGAACTGTATTTTTTTCCAAATGGTATAGTAATGCGTTACTTTGACAGTGAATACCTGCTACAAGAAATAATTAACAGAAACATTTTCTTTAAAAATTTGTTTCATTGAGAGCAAAAGATTTTCTCCTGATTTTGTGCCCTTTAAACTGTTTCATTTTAAGTATTTTGCAACAGGTGCCTATGGCGGATTTTGCATTGTTAAAGAGGAGGAAACATTTGTGTTTGAAGTGTCTGTAAGTAATCATAAACTTGCAAATAAAATAAAAATGCACAAAACAGTACTTTCACCAACTCTCTATTAAACGTGTAATGACACGATATACACTTTGAACTGTGCCTGACGAATATGATATTTTTTAATGTCACTACCAAATAAAGCACTTCAAAAAACTTCAAAAATTTGCTGATTTTCCAACTGTATTGGCCCAATAAATTCTATTACCTCTATCTGCAAACCTCATCTTGAATTTACTAACTTTATTCCTTTATTTATCTTAAAATATTAGATTACCAGATAAAGAAATGCAACATCAAGCAAAGTTTTCCTATCAGTGTGGTTTTGGCTGTGAAAGTAACAGTTGTCACAACAAGTCCTTCTCTGTAGATACATTTTGAATTAAAATAGAGGCTCTATCTCCCAAAATTTTACCTTTCTCACTCTTCAGCCAGCCACAGAACAGAATGGACTCCAGATCTCTGCATTAGGTTTGCAGATTTATGCTTGTCAGTCCTGTCTGCCGTTATCACTGGTGTCAATGTAAAAATGGAAAGAGAAACGAGAGCACACAGTGGCTGGTCACAGCTTTTGTCTTCTTAGTCTTCTCCTTCCCAGAGCAGCAGGCCAACAAGAAACCTGAGTTTGGTCTGGAAAACAGTAGTTAAGCCAAAGGACTGGAAACTGATAATGTCTGTCAGTGTGTACATGTAGATACTGATACATGTGTTCCTACAGATTTCCACAGATACCTAGACAGATATAAAGAACAGAAATGTATTTGGGAATAGATCAAATCCTATGAAGCCAAACTATTACTCAGACAGATAAGCCAAACTATTACTCAGACAGATATCACTGTGCGAAAAGATGCATCAGAGCAACATTATATTTGGCATGGTTTTAGCAATGCTCAGCAGTGGTGTACAGTCACCATATGTTAACACTGAAAACGGTTTACGGTTAGGATAGTATTTTCTATTTAGCACTAGAAACTCTATTTTAAAAACACCTGAAATGATCTGTATTTAATTTAATAAATTTCTGAATAATAATTAAGTTGTTTTAGGGTAATAATTAGTCCGTGGGTATGGAATTAGACATCATGGCTGAGTTTGAACTTTCACCTGTTTTTATTTGGGCATATAGGCACATAAAGAGATTTGAATGTGCAGTCTGCTTCCTCCTGGTATGCATTCATCCAGCATGGGAACGCAAAGCTTGTGTGCTTAAAGAAGCATGTCAAAGCTGCTTTGTAAAGAAAGGGGAAAAAAGCCCCAGATCAAGTGGCAGGACTAAGTTCAGTGTGCTAATGATATCCGTTCTTCTTGTAACTGAAGGAGTTTCACTGTAAAATTTAAATGAAATGAATGGTGTTTCAGACACACAGTTAGTGATTTTATATGGTCAGTGTAATTTTTCTTCTTCTGGGAATTCAATTTGTTCCTATTATGCCAAGGTCACAGACTGGGGAATCTCAGAGAACATTACTTCTCTGCCTTTGAAGCAAAGGGTCAGTGGATTAGTACAAAGGAGAATTAATCCAGTGTGTTCACTCAGCAAATGATATTTAAGTAATTTTTAATGAATGACTAGGAGTTCCTATTAGTTTCCTTGAAGAAAATAGAAACAAGCGTACAAACAACTACTTCATAAATGAATATTCAAGAGAAAGTATTTCATTGTCAGTTCTAATTGCTAGTTTTACCTTATTAGTAGAAGCTTTTTGTAGCTGAGTTTGACATACATTTGTTTGCACACTGTTATTAGTCAAGACTCAGTGGAGTCTTGTAATTAACACCTCCACATTATCTCATGCAGTGAAAGCAAAGACTAAAACAGATGACTCATTTTGTTTCAGCTTTGCTCTTGTTTTCTGATACAGAACTACTTAAGAAGAAGTGTGAGCTCATCAGAATGCCATATGGAGACAACAGAAAGCATAAAAGGGTTTTCAGGAAGGAGAGCATCAAAGCTCGTTAAAAGCTAAATGGTGAGGCCTCAGCAAGGCACAGTGTCACTGCACAGTGTGGTGTAACACTTTACCAGTATCGTTATGCTGGTATTGCCCTTTGTGTCTGATTCTCTTCACATCAGTCAGAAGACAGTGCATCTGCCTAATGCAGGGAATTCATATAACCATACAGTCTTCCTCTCCTGTCCATGATGGTGCCCACACTAAGGAAACTGTACTTTTTAAGCCATTGATAGCACAGCATGAGCATGTTGTGAAGTCATGCTATGAATATCATCATACACTATGATGTAGAAAATCCAAAAGTGGATTTTCCATACTTATCAGCCTTAGTTAACTCATGTTATTTGAGTTTAAAAGAGTTTTTCATAATTTTCAGGTGCAAGCTTGTTATTGGAAATCAAGTATTCTTAAGTACTATTTCACTAATGATTCATAGGACAAATTCACAAGATTGCAGGAATATGTACTTTAAACCAAGATATGCTTTTTTTGATTTTTTTATGTATCTGTTATCAGGAAAATCACCTTTTTAGATTAGGTTTATCTCAAAAGTAATTTATGTGCAGAAATTTTTTGTTGTGAATAAGGAACCACTTTTTTTTCTTTTTCCCAATACTGTAATGGATGGAGGAAAACAAACAATTCAACCCTCATAAAGAGAAAGAGCTCCAAAATCCAGGATGGTTACAAGAATATTTTATTGTAATCTGTCAGTGCAGCCATTCAGTTAACAAGTATTCCCAAAGCAATATGAAATCCAGTTATTAAATTATTGTTGAAAGCTTGGCTGGGTTAAATACTCAGATAATAGCAAAGCCTGTTTACTGGATGGAAATTGGCCAAGAATATTGGAAGAATTAATGTGTACATGAAATTTCCCACAAATGTGAAATGACCATCAGAAAAGGAAATGACTGAGAGCAATTGGATTCCTCAGAGTTGCTGTCTTTGGTTGCATATACTTGCTGTGCTGATAATAATGCCCAATTTGCTACCATCTGTATCATTACCATCTCTATTGATCTAACCACCCCACATGTTCCCGCTTTATTATTTTGCTACTCAAGAGTAACTATCTTAAGTGATTGGGTCACAAATGTTATTGTATTACTGTGATTTGGAGAATTATTAAAGAGGGGTCACTTCATTACTGAGGTCCCAGAGGTGCTGTATATAGTAAAGCTGCATTAGTTAATTTCAGTGGAAGCTGGCAAGTGCTTATACATTGCTAAGGCTATCTGTTCTTTACCTCAAGCCTAACAATGCTGCCACTGATACATTTTTAGGTACATACTGCTGTGCATGTTCAGCCAAGGTAAAATGACTACATTAAAATCATCACTGGTCCACTGCAGGTTCTTCACCTTTGTTTGCAATAGGTCATAGCACGGTGGAGCTTCTCCTGAAATAGCATCTTGCAATAGTTTTTAACCTTTAAATAGGATTTCTAATAATAGCATTGCTTTTTGCTTATTGCTTTGGGCAGGGGCCCAATGACTACAGACATCCAGAATGAAGCACATGCTTCATTCACTAGCACTAGTCTAATCAAAACATTTCTGGAGGGTATAGGCAGTAATCTGGGACACACTGATACTCCAGACGTACTCCTGAGAGAAATGTTGCTGGACTGGTTTCAGAGTAAGTACATCCTCCGTTTCATTTATTCAAGACTGAAAGGAACTACGTACAAATCCCAGCAAGCAGAATTATTTGCACAAACAATTTGCTCTGTACCTTAGGCTTGTCATATTAGTGGACATCAGAAAATCTGCAGTGAGGGAAAAACGAGGAGTGCACCTGCCTGAGCAGAAGACTAAAGGACAAATGTACTGATTTGGACTTCGTGGAGATAATCTTAGCTTGGTTAGGAAATTACCATTAGAGTAAACCACAATTTGGTTTTAGTATCCTCTGTGTTTGCACTGGCTGATATACCATTTGCCTGCTACTTCCTATGGAAATGGAGCCTAGACTTTCAGGCAGAGCAAGTCTGTTTTTGTAGAGTTACCAAAGACTGGAACAGGCTGCCCATCTGTCTTTGGATGTATTTGAAAGACATCTAGATACGGTTCAGGGACGTAATTTAGAAGTGGACGTGGTAAAGTTAGTAACAGTTGGACTTTACAGTCTTAAAGGTCTTTTCCAACCATAATGGTTCTATGATTTGTATCATAGGTAAGAAAGAAGGCGAATTCACCTACTCACCACCATGAAGATGTGCAACACAGTGCTTACAACTCAGTAGCTACAATCACAGTGGATGCTGCCCAGACTCTTGTCCATCATAAGGACCTCTTATGTGCTCCTGTGCATGTTCTTCCATTTCTCAGTACCTCGCAGAATCGCAGAATCACAGAATATTAGGAGTTGGAAGGGACCTTGAAAGATCATCCAGTCTAACCCCCCTGCCAGAGCAGGATCACCTAGACTAGATCACACAGGAATGTGTTCAGGCAGGTCTTGAATGTCTCCAGAGAAGGTGACTCCACAACCTCTCTGGGCAGCCTGTTCTGGCAGAGCTTGTATGGAAGGAGGCTATGGCACTGTATGCACTCTATCTAAGGAAACATGCTGGTTAAAAGCCAAATTATACCTTTTTATTTACAGTATCATGCTGTTTCTGGAATGGAAGCTCTTTTATATTTGGTACTATTAATACACAAGTCTCTATAGACTATATATTAAGAAGCTTGTTTGATGTTTAAAACATCTGAATATTAGTATCAGTGGTACTGGTTGTTATAAACAGCTTACACCCGTTTGGTTGGTTAACCTGCAAAGGAAGATTAATGGTTTAAAATGTGATCATTAAGTATGGTAACAAATGTTTTTTCAGTGAGGTTATTGTTACCACAAACTAATCAATGGTTCATAGGCAGCAGCCTCTGGTTCAGTGTTCTGACTAATGACAAATTAACTATTTCTTAGCAGTTAATAAAGACTTTTCCACAATCTGCATACAGAACATTATTTCCTTTGTTGGTAATTGACATTGTCCCCTGGGTGCTAACTCTATATATCCATACCAAAATTGGCAGAGATGAAAATCAGCAAATTTAATATAATTTTGTTAGAGATTTTTTTATCCTTTAATTTGACTATTTAAAGCAACCAAAACAATTTTTAAAGAATAGGAAGGCTGGCTATTTAATCACCTATTGTTTGCTGAATAGCATCAATTATAATGTTGATCCTTATCTTTTTCTTCTTTTTTTGAAGGCAATGTTTTTACACTCAGAGCTCAAAAGCAGGAGTCTGGAAGAAATTATCTACAAAAGTGAAAAGAGTAGGTATGAAGGTGGGAGTTGTTTGATTTTCCTGAAAGCTAACTAGAGTTGGTGTGAAAAAAATGCTAGAGAGCACTAATAAATATATGCCTCATAATAGTAAAAGCAAAAAGGTACCTCTAACCTTTCTAAATAGCCTAAGGGCAGAGGTTTGCTTTTCAGTGAAAAGGTCATCTAGAATGAATTAAAGTAATTTTCC
>NW_010202875.1:0-1022 GCF_000695765.1 Mesitornis unicolor | reverse complement strand
TCCTGCTGAGTTCCATCCACGTGGCTTCACTTTAAAGGTTAGAAGGAAGTCATTCTTACCCATGTAGCTTACAGATGTAGTTTTACAGAATGCATTGCAAAAAACTGTGTTACGTTTTACTCTGTGAAGGGAAACAAAAATTGTGAAAACTAATATATGGCCTCCCAAGATGAAGCTTCTAACTTGCTATTAAAGGCAAGATACATTATGAGATCTAGTTATTTGTTCAGTTTGTGCTCTTTTAGTAAAACTCTTCTGTCATTCAGACCTTCTTGTGTTTTAATATTGTTCATCCTTTCTCTACGTTACATGGTTTAGTTGGTATCTTAGCCTGAACTCAACCAAGAAAATACACCACCAGAAATTCTGTACTAACAGCATGACAGGGATAGGTACTGGGACAGCATCTGTGAGAGGGATTTCTATACACCAAAGTAAAAGATATTCAGAAAAATCTGTGGCTGCACAGTTCACAGAATATTAGTATTGGAAGGGACCTTGAAAGATCATCCAGTCCAACTCCCCTGCCAGAGCAGAATCACCTAGACCAGGTTGCACAGGAATGTGCCCAGGTGGGTTTTGAATGTGTCCAGAGAAGTAGACTCCACAACTTCTCTGAGCAGCCTGGTCCAGTGCTCTGTCACCCTTACAGTAAAAAAGTTTTTCCTCATGTTCAGATTGAACCTCCTATGCTCCAGCTTGCTCCCATTGCCCCTTGTCCTGTCATTGGCTGTCACTGAGAAAAGCCTGGCTCCTTCCTCCTGACACTCGCCCTTTACAAATTTATAAACATTAATGAGGTCAGCTCTCAGTCTTCTCCAAGCTAAAGAGACCCATCTCTCTCAGCCGCTCCTCAGAAGGGAGATGCTTCACTGCCTTAATCATCTCTGTGCCTCTGCGCTGGACTCTTTCAAGCAATTCCCTGTCCTTCTTGAACTGAGGGGCCCAGAACTGGACACAATATTCCAAATGCGGTCTGATCACCGCAGAACAGAGAGGAAGGAGAACCTCTCTCAACCTAC
>NW_010202874.1:0-19388 GCF_000695765.1 Mesitornis unicolor | reverse complement strand
CCAACTCCTAATATTCTGTGATTCTGAAATTGATTTTGTATATAATTATGAAAATGTGAAGATCTTCATGAATGAAAATGTCAGAATATTCCATTTCATCAAAGCACCTATTCCTAGTACATGTCAACTGAAATCCATATCCCTGCAGAAAGCTGCAGTGAAGAGGAAAGTATTTTCTGAAGGAAAAATGTTGTAAAATGTAAAAAACTTTAGATCTCCTTTTCAACTCCGAAAAGCATTTTAGTATTTCTTTTTACTCATCTCAGAGATTTCAAAGTAATTCGGGCTAATACTGTCTCTGCAGCCCTTGTCCCCTTCAACTAGGAATTTTGCAGACAGTAAGAGTATTTCACCTTGAACTGACAGCTTTCCTCTGCTTTTTTACTCACAGTTTATTTCCTTTCATTCCTGAACTTTGGAATGGCATTCTGGCCAGTTCCTCCACAGTAGATGATTGTGCCTGAACCCCTAGAGACTTTCTTGTGAAGCTTTCCATTACTGTTTCTCCGGGACCTGGAGATTGTCAGTAGTATAAATCATCTGCATTTTACAGATTCCCAGACATCAGGGATGCAATTTCCACGACACAGGAGGGGGGAGATCTCCCTTCATTTTTCAAAATGTTGCAGTAGAATATAGTTATTAATGGGTTTCCATTCCCTTTCATATTGGAAAAAGCCTTTAAAGAAACATGTTTTGCATTTAGATTAGCACAAGATCTGTCATTAACTGCTATAGGGAAAGACTGATTTTTCAATACAGATGCTATGGCTATTATTTTTAATTACACTCCTGCTGCTATAGATTGATTGTGGTTTGTAACCACAATAATTTAAAATAGAAGGTGAGACACAGAATACAGAAGGGTGCAGGAAAACACGAAGGCATTGGTATCAATAGGAAATTAAATGTTCTACCTTAAACAAGAGATTTGGTATTATAAAGGTGAAATAAACAGCACGTGAAAACACAATTAAATCCAGATCAAACTAGAAACTAAATTATGCATGATGCATGAGCAGGCAAGATATGGTACCTGCTGGATTTCACTTGCCTGAGAGTCTAAATGCAGTGCCTGCCAACTGGAGACGACACTAACACATTGCTATCTCCAAGCCTCTTTTTCTGCATGCTTTTGGAGCACATCTGAAATTGCATCAGTGCAATGTCTTTACCACTGGACATATTTTGGGAAATGCTTCTATAAAAAACACATTTCATGATTTTAAGGATGAGCTTTCTGGATCATCTTTCTGGATTTTATGAGATCCAAATACCTGATTCATGCAAGAGAGCATTGAGGATCACAAAACAACAACAGAAAGGTCAGCCTTAACAGAGGAAGATTTTAAAACTTTGTGTTCAGTCACATCTGCAAGCAATGGTTTCTGACACACTATTATCTGTTTACACTTATTTTTAGAATCACTGTCTAGAACTGGGAAAGGTCCAACATTACGGGATTTTTATTAATATATTTTTTCACTGAACTTCATGTTATTCATTCTTCTTGGCAATATTTCACAATTGTGTCATGGCCAGACATGACAGGTTTTTTTGTTTTATTTTGACAAAAAGGCATTTTGACAGCAGACCTCACAGTCATTTTACAAGGGAACCTCCCCATCAACCTACTGGTCCTCAAAAGGTGGTGATGCTTCATTGTTCTTACTGAGGAGTGGGCCAGATGGATTTTCCAAGTGCAGACTGGGTGAATTGAAACACAGATCTGAACTTTGCAACACTTCTAGAACTCTAACGTACAGAAGGTTAGGGTGGTTTTTCTTTACTTCTTTGTTTCATCAGTTCTTCACGTAGCTTAGTATATATATTTAAAAAAAACCTTCAGGGAAAATGACAAGTTTATATGCTGACTTAAATGTTTTTTGTCACAAGCCCTTTCACTGCATGTTAGTGAGCCACCAGCAGAAACACTGATCCAGTCGGAAATCAGAAATTAGCATAAGTATTTTCCAAAGAAGCTAGACTATAGGTCCATGCTACCATAGGCCCCTTGACTCCAGCTGCTGGTCCCACAAAGAAGCTAAGGCATCAGCTCCCTTCACAAAAATAGTCTTCGCAGTGCTGTCATGCCAGATATGTCTAGAAAGTAGACTATGAAAGCATGAAGAGCAAACCTGCCAGGTGTCGTGCTGTTAAATCAACCCCACGCTATCGGGGAATGCATTGCACTTCTCTTGACCACGCTGTGCAAGCTTTATTGGTGATAAACATCCCTAGCCAATTTTTTCCATTTCTCTTTGCTTCAGTCAATGGTAATTGAATCTGATCAGTAACTGTCAGTCATTTCATCACCAGGCATTTATTAGAATTTACTCTGTAAACACAGAAGAGCAGTGAACTGCAACACTGGGTCCAATCACACTGTAACGCTGGAAAAGTCTAGATTTGATTCAGACTTGGCCACATGAGTCCACATGTACCACAATAGATACATGTGATCTTTCATGTCTTGCAAGGGAATTAAACAATATTGCTATACACAAAGTTTTAAGTCGCTAAGCTGAAGCCTACAGATTTTTCCCCAGAATCTTTATTTTCTTAAGAAAAAATCCATACAAAATAAATGTTCCTAGTACTTACTAATTCTTAATAAACCAATAGTTTTTCTGGGAAGAGGAGCAAAAGGTGTAAAATTAAAGTAGCGCTTTAGAAAATTAAGGGAGCCATGTGGCAAGAAACCATTTTCCAGGAGCTGTAAGCACAAACTGCAAAAGCTAACAGAGGTGGCAGCCATTCATGACTTGCATTGTAAGGAACACAAGGCCCCGTATCACTTGCTCTGACACATGATGCTGGACAGCATGTGTGTCAAAATTACTATGTTTTTAGTTAGGGACTAGCTCTGGTTGTCATGCCAGTCACACCTGCCCAACACTTCAGTGCCCTTTGGGGCTGTCTGCACATGGTGATACCATGCTGATAAATGTTTAGGACCTTTCCTGGCACAGGTCTGCCCGGTTCCAAGGAGCAGCCCTGCTGAATGCTGCAAGTCCAGGCCAGGAGTAGTCCACAAACTTTTCCCACTAGAGAAACAGCATGCAGCTGAGTTTGGAAGTGAAGGCTAACTTCTGGCCCAGGAGGCTGTGATTGCAAGTAGCCAGCCTCCAGACCCAGACTCTCTCGGTCTGTCAGTGAGATGCAGCCTCAATGATGGCACATCGCAATGATGATTCCTTAGGAAGCAACCAAGAAGCCTGAAGCACATGGAAATAGCATTAAAACAAGGACCAGTGCGAGTCAGGCTGAAGCTAAATGGAGAACTGAGCTGGCTATTTCTACTTGTCTTTCCTATGCTGCATCTAGCCTGCCTCTTTGGTCCAGCCCTGTTTGTTTAAATTTACCTTACCCTGTCAAGCAGATACCATTTTTCATGGGGCAGTTTCATTTGCTGTTAATACAATGCTCCAATCTGTATCCTTTTGAGACACTGCCTCTTGGTGTTTGAAATAATCATTCGACTGGGCACGGCAGCATTCAGCAGTCAGAGCTCTTGCAGACTGAAGACTGCATTTTCTTTGATCTGGGAACTCAGTAAAAGGAAGAGGGGGAGCAGAACTACCACCACAGCAGTTGCAGCCTCTGGGACCATATAGCACCTTCCACCTACCGCTAAGTGACATTATCAATTTGCGGATTACTAAAAAGCATGAAGTAAGAACACCTTCAATTAACACAGTTACAGAGTGGGTAAAAATAAAAAGGAGAGTTCTATTATGATGATTCTCCACCCTTTTCAGAATTTAAAGCATCAGATACTCATGAGCTCAATGGTACAAGAAAAGACTTTAGAAAGAAACAGTATTACATGCAGGTTTCTTAGCCAGAGCTGTGGTGCATGTGCATTTGTCCTTAAGATACATTCTCAAGATTTAGCATTGATGCTCCACAGCTATATTGAGTACAAAAAAAAACCTTAACCAAACAAACTAAAATAATTTTTATCACTTCTTCAGATTTCAAAAAAATCCATGTTTTTGTATTTTCTTTTTTTTAACTGTAATTCAATTGCTTGTCTGGTTAGCATGGGAATAAAAAAGAGGATGTGATAATTTTTGCACAAAAGCATACATTTCAAGTAGTGTCCCGCTGCATACTTTGCAGTCCAGCACACATTCTAAAATAATCCAAGCCAAATTTGAAATTCATAATCGATGTAATTAATCTATACAGAAAAAAGAAAAAAGATGGGAGAAGAAACCTTTCCAAGCTACTTTGGATTCTACTTTAAAATGAACAACATTCCATTTTGCTCTAAAATTCCAGTTGAACAGCCAGCGCCTATCACACTGAAGATCAAATGGCAGAGACTGATTTAGAATTTGTGATTTTCACAATCACCATCCCATGAAGTCTTGTAAAAGCTTTAATTTTCATGTATTTAATCCAACCAATAGTCTTTGCTAAAATAAAAGTATAGAATTTGGGATTTCAAAATGCTGCATTTTTTTTTTCAGTAGAACACTTAAAACCTTCTTTTTACAGGGCAGTGTGGTGGAGAAATGCTTTCAGTACTCCCAATGGTCAGCATGGGATGTTATTCAGAGATTCTTGTACTAAGCATGTAAGAATTGCATTCTTGTATATAAGCACTTAAAAATGGAATTTCTCTCCATGATCACAGCCTTGGAGGGTACTTTAAAATATGGGGCTGTGAGTTAGTGATACCATGCATTATCTGTGATGGGAAACTTGGAAACTGGGAGGCTAAACTTCTTTCTTTGGGCTTAATCGCTCAAACTGGTGGCAGTGGGGCTGTGCTCCTGCCAGGGACCTCCACAATGCCTCTCCTTGCTCTTTCCCAGTGAAAGCTGTGGAAAGTGCAGGAGTGGAGCTGGCAGAAAAATCTGTGCAAAGGCTGATGCCCATAACCAGCATCCACAGGCACTTGGGTCCAGAGCGGCATGGGTGGCAGAGATTGACCTTACTCGTGACCTCCCCGAAGGAAGCTGCAAAAGGCAGCCAGGGGCACCACAAAGACATTTGTCTCAGAGACAAATAACACAGAGGGCACAAGGCATCTAAATATAGTGACAACACAGCTATTAATTGCTGTGGTAGGAGAGGAGCAGCTGAGATGCACGTGAGCAAGGCTGGGCCCCAGAGATGCTAATGGCAATGGAAACAGTTGCCATGGAAACCACAAAGGAAGGCAGACCAAAGGAATTGCCAATATGCAGAGTCTAAGGGTGCTGGATGTTGAATGATGCAGGGCGATGCAGCCACAGTCCCACTGCTATTTCTGAGTCCGGGGAGCACAGCAACACTGAGCACATATGATTTGGCTTTTGCTTTGTTGCAGATGGTGGGCAACCACTTTGTTATAGGCACTTATATTTAACAAAAAAAAAAAAGCAAGCAGCTGCAGCAATAAAGTGAGTAAAATCCCTAGCAAATGGAATGGTTCCCCTTGCCTGTGCTGGAAGAAGGATTTCTGCTGATGCTATGGCTTAGCATTTGGCTCACTGCAAGTCACAGAAAACAGTCTCAACGTGAGGGAAGGAGAGAAGGAAAATCAATAATGCTTGATCATTGGGAAGCTAAAACCATTAGGAGCAGAAGAAAGATTGCAGTTCATATTGAAGCATG
Organism: Mesitornis unicolor; assembly: GCF_000695765.1. Taxonomy (NCBI): domain Eukaryota; kingdom Metazoa; phylum Chordata; class Aves; order Mesitornithiformes; family Mesitornithidae; genus Mesitornis; species Mesitornis unicolor. Next base: position 13,778 of record NW_010202874.1, on the reverse strand, counting down.
TATTGCTCCTCCTTGCAAATCTGCTTCTCTGAGTCACTGTTTCGCAGTTTCAAGTCACATGCAGCATAAAGCAGCCCAGCATCACTGGGCCAGTTCTGTGTTCTAACTGAGATTGAAGTCAGTCATTAATATAAAACACAAATAAAATTCCCATATGTCAAAAAAGCTAATAAAGCACCACAGAATCCTCTCATATGCCTTAAGATACACAGTGTATTGCAACCCATAAAAATAAGTTTATATTAATTCCAAAATAAACTGTTGTCATTCTTACTAAGAAAAAAAAGATGTCTTTAAATGTGACACTGTAACTTTTCTGTACAGTCTTATTACTGGTTTACCATGCCTGCAACAAAGTTATACCCCTACATTTAATAGAGATGTTCTCATTGATGCGAGAACATCACTTTGAGGACTTCTGTTGGCTTTTACTTGGAGTAAAGGGAAAGAAAGAGAAGCACAACCAATGTTGCTGCTGCTTTCACAGGGAAAATGGAAATGTTGAGATTCTTCTGATGAACAGTAAGTATTAGTTCTATTTAATTTCCATAATGTCCACAGCACAGCTTGAAAATGGGGGCCCATACAGCTTTTCATGGTAACGTGCAAGTGCCTACAAGGCCACAAAATACCCTGTCAAGCTAAACACATAGCACCATACAGGTTTTCTAAGAGATACATGCATACATATAGAAGTAATTTATACATAACTTAAGCCAGAAACTTAAACCAGCAGGATGGGAGTGCTTGACTTCCCCAGATTCCTTTGAGGACAGACACTTTGGTGGGGTGGGTGTCTGACAGCTGAGGAGCAGCGGAAGGGAGAGGGCATCAGCCTGTGACCCCACCACCAACCAGGCTGCTCCGTCTGCTGTGCCTTTTTCGTAGAGGCCACTTTTGTACACTCTGAGAAGATACTTGTGCACTCCTTGAGCTGACATAAGTGGAACAAGGAACCCTGCTACAGGGCTACTGAAAGTGGGTTAAGTGAGCCAATGTGCTTTGTCTGCTTCCACAGAATCCTAGGGAACTCTTCACTGGCCTATTGCAACAAGAAAGTGCACACAGTACTCCACTCATGTGTAAAGTAGCAAACAGAGTACTCCTGCTTTTGTTTCCACGTAAATGCACCACAGTAATATACTTTAAAATATTTCTTGACTAGGTAACTGTCCTCCCTTTTTACAGTCTGTGGTACCTCAATAATAATTATTTTTAGGCTATGTACTACCACGGTAAAACATCTGTGCTTGAAACCTTTGAAGTAAGAACTTTCAGGGAGTCCTTTTTTTTAATAAAGTCACTGGTTGACTATAAAAGATACCAAATTGAAGTCTTTGGTTGAACTTACATAACCATACTCTCTGGCTTGAAAAATGGATGCTGGACAGTGGCTCACAGCTCTCTGCTGAGCTGAGATCATCCTTTTCCTGGGAAGACAAAGAAAATTAAATTAACGCTTTTGAAAAGTTTTTGAGACCCTGTAAATATAAGTTATAATATAGCAAGTGTACAATATAATTAGTGTAAATATGATTTTTTTCACCTGAAGGCTAAAATTATACAGCAGTAACGAAATAGGTTCTAGTTCAGAGAAAATAAGTTGGTAGCCATTCATAATTCATATACTCCCTAAGGTGTCCCTTAATAGGGTTTATGTGGTTCTAGGAAACACACAGTAAAATTTTGTTATGGGATATTTCTCTGGAATTGAAATTTTAATTATGCTCTTGTGGCTTTCAAGTTCAGGAGGAAACAAAAAAAGCCCATATCACTCATCCATGAACTGTGTGGTTGCCCTATGTTGACTCAAGCCAGCAGCTAAGCACCCATGTAGCTGCTTGCTCATGCGGGGTGAAAACTTACAGGCCAAGATAAAGACCATATAATAAGGAAGAGACTTTTTTTTTAAAAAGTGATCCAAACACAGTAATTTACCACTTTCCACAAGCAGATTGATGCCCACCCAGTCTCTGAGCAGCAGCTACTTTGGCAAGAGCAGCCCTCCAGTCTTTACCACTGACCATGATGTTGTATGATACGAAACATCCTTTGTCCAGCTCGGGTCATCCATCCCCGCTGTGTCTCCTGACAGCCTTTTCCCACATTAGACTGCTCGCTGGCAGAGGCAGCGTGAGATGCAGAGAAAAACCTTTACAGTGTGTGAGCAGTGCCCAGCAACAGCCAAAACGCTGGTGTGTTACCAGCACCGTTTCACTCATGAATGCAGAGCACCCTGTGGGCTGCTGGGAAGACCACTAACTCGATCCCAGCCTGACCCAGTGGAGTGGTTCCATTTGTTTTCCCATAACTTCCTCACAGCTCAACATAAATGCACATTACAGATGGTGTTTAAAGGGTACTTCTCACCATTAGTGGGCAAATGTCTGCACATTCTTAGGTCCACTCCCTTTCCTTAGGAAAGTGTGCTTGGGAACTAAATCAAGCAGAAATGGAAGGAAGATTTCCGGCAGAAATCTATTCCAAATGCAGTATTGTCTCTTTCTAGTTTAGATCCAGATCAGCAAGATGCTTACACCTGGTTGCTTAAAAAATAGTGTTTTCCCAACCACCTTTTAAAATTGTATCTGAGATTATAATGGTGTCTTCTTTCTATTCCAAAGACTGATAACAATTGCTATGCTTGGAAATCAAAATTTATCAATTTAGATTTAAGATACTGAAGATTAGAAATAATTCTGGACTGGCATTTAATTACCACTATTAAAACCTCAATTCTCACTATTAAAATCTGATTTTAAAATATGAAACAGTGTAGTAAAGGTTAAAATGACAAATTGACATATAGCTACTGAAGGCAGTTTATGCCTGAAATAGGCACCAAAGAAAAGTGTGTGTGTGTGATGGGGATGATATTGTTGCATAGCATCAAAAGGCTGTTTAAACAGCTACTTCTAATCGTATTAATCAAACTTGCTGCAGATGAATGAAGTTAGAATCTGCAAATACCGACATCCAACACATTTCAACCTTTTTGAAGTTTGCACTAAGATGCCTTCTAAATTCTGTTTCAGACTTTTCCTGGTATTTCTGGTTTTCAGCTGAAAAATAGTGTTTATTATTATTTTCAGAATGCTCTCACTTTTAAAATTGCTTAATTTTGCAGTTTTGTGATATTCATCTGGCTTCACTCAAATCAGCTGAAGGTTTGAAGTCAGCTTCAGGTATTCTCCTGAACTTCAGTCAATAAAGGTGATTCTGCCCCTCTATTCTGCTTTCGTGAGACCCCACCTGCAGTACTGCATTCAGTTCTGGGGCCCCCAACATGAGAAGGACATTGAGCTGCCTCAGCGAGTCCAGAGGAAGGCCATGAAGACGATCAGGGACTGGAGCACCTCCCCTATGAGGACTGACTGAGAGAGTTGGGGCTGTTCAGCCTGGAGAAGAGAAGGCTCCGGGGGGACCTTATTGCAGTCTTCCAGTACCTGAAGGGGTCCTACAGGAAAGATGTGGCGGGACTTTTTACAAAGGCAGGTAGCGATAGAATGAGGGGGAATGGTTTTAAACTGGAAGAGTGTAGATTTAGACTGGATATTAGGAAGAAATTCTCTATTGTGAGAGTGGTGAGACACTAGCACAGGTTTCCCAGGGAAGTTGTGGATGCCCCCTCCCTGGAAGTGTTCAAGGCCAGGTTGGATGGGGCTTTGGGCAACCTGGTCTGGTGGGGGTGTCCCTGCCCATGGCAGGGGTTGGACTGGATGAGCTTTAAGGTCCCTTCCAACCCAAATTATTCTGTGATTCCAGAATTCAATTAAACGTACAGACAGGTTTTTATCTTTTGTATTCCTCTAAACTTCATTTACAGGTTATCCATCTTTTTTTTTTCATCTTTCACAATCTTGTTTCAATTCCAAGTACCTGTCATCTGTAAGACAGAAACAGTTTCAATTTCCTTGCTAAAATGTTGATGGTTTTTTATTTACATAATAAATTCTTAAAAACAAGTGATTTAGTAGGTTAGAGAGACTTTTGGACAAAAGCTCCTCAAGTGCTCCTGAAAATTTTAATCTACTACTTCAAATACTACTAGATTTTCTTTTAAATTATTTAGGCCATTACTTCAATTTACTTGTAATACAAGCCAATTATTTCACAGTTTTTCTTAGTTTAGATTGCTGACTTTCCACTGTGTATAAATTCATGCTTAGCAAATTTTCCAACTTCCATTCCACTTATAGGACAACTCATGCTGATATGTGAAAAAAACATAGTTACAGTCCTTATTATGTTAGTCTTTGCCTTGGTTCCATATGATATCTCTGTGGAGGAACTACTGAAACAGATTTTCTACCCAAATCCAAGTAATCCACCAGTTTCTCATCTCTTTCCCAAAGAAACCTGATATACTCTGGCAGAAAAAAACTTGAGAGACATGGCTCATGCTCTTCTGATAGACATGCCGGATGATGACAGAGCTTAAACAAAAATAAACAAAAGCTATATATTCTGATTCTCTCTTGAGCAAAATTATCAAATGCTCAATACACTTTTCTTCCCACTATTAAAAAAAACCCCACCAACAAAGAAAGTCAAGGCAAGGAAGAGATGAGAACTGAGAAATTCAGAACAGCTGTGATGATGTCAATTTGCTGTGGTAGACTCTAATGAATCACACAGCAATAGTGAAATATTTGGGTTATATTTTCACATACTGGCTCTTTGTCATGCAAAGTAGTGTCAGGTAGTGGTGTCCTTCCCCTGGCCACACTGGACATAGTACAAGCTCAAAAATACCAACTATTCTAATATCTGAGAGACTGGTATTGAAATGCTATGAAGGTCTAGACAGCCTTTAAAATTTAAGTGAGAGATATTTGGACACCTAGTCTACAACACAGTTTGCAGGAGTCAGGCCACCAGGTCTCATTTTTTAAATCTCCACTTTCATTCCCCTGTTGCCTCGGAATGGTCCTTTCAGATGTACTGGGCTTTTCTCATCCTTGTACTGGATGTGCCAAGTACAAGTGTCCAGGATCACCATTGCTCCAAACTAGCAAAGATCTGGGGAGACTGATACTGCTGTTTGTCTTTTGGAAGGGAAGCTATAACATTAACTTTCATGGTTAGCAAATCTGACATGAAATATTAGTTACACTTACAATTTCATAAGGAAGGAAGGAATAAAATTTCACTATTTTCATAAAAAATCTTTAGATCTACCTGTGACAGTTCTGCCCACAAAGTGTGGGAGTATCTGTCAGAAAATCAGCTTCAAGGATTCAAGTGATATGTCCTTATCAACAGCTTCACCAAGAAAGTGGTAACTCTCTATTTCTCCACCGCACCCATTAGTCCTTGTCACTTTTTGCAGTATTCGCAGCTAGGGAAGTTTATGGCACTCAATGACTTAATCTGGCAACACAGATCTTGTGCTTGTACTGGGCATTTGCAAGTGCTCAGACTGCCTGAAGCAATGTGAAAGAACATGATAAAAAAAGTCTGCTGATAGAAATACTGGCAAAGGCAACATGCAACTTCACTAGCTCAGTTTTAAAACAGATCCTTAGAGCAGAAAGCAATTAGCAACAAGAGTTGGTAAACTTTTGAAAGTAAAACCCTGTATGAGAAATTTAATGCCATTTTATTCCATGACATGTACCAATCAGCCACAAATCTGTCCAAACATTCTGTATGATGAATTATTTCTTTTGAGATCTCTCATTTGGTGATATCATGCACTAGACTCCGTGCATGCTCATAGCAAGACAATTTCAGACTGCTAGGAGCTATTTTGCTTTTGAAGCTGTTGAGCTTTTTCCTCAAATTTGGGAAGAAGAGTTTGAGTGAGAAGATGTGAAAAATGTTCTTTTATTGAAGTAAAAAACAAAATAGATCTGTGGAAATAGTTCAGATTTGGGTATTTAGGAACTGTTACACAGTTTGGAAGTGGAAGCACTGCATTTCATCAGACAGAAACAGCAATAGGAGAGGAGCCTTGGCTGTGCCTGAGCTTTGAAGTGCGTGACTACAAAAAGGTTTCTGTTGGAAATGTCTTTCCTAATCCCATCTACCAGGGACTTCCTTAACTTGCAACACAAAAGGGTTTGGCTTTTTGTTTTCCCTTCAAATGTTCGGGGGTTGTTGTTAGAAGGATTCTTTGCTTCTTTCTTTTTCTAATTTTTTTTGTTCACCTTAATATCGCTATGAAAATCAGGTCATTATACTTATTGCCATGTATATCAACCTGTTTTTTTATTTTTCATTGAGTCACTCTCACAAATCAGTTACATGGCATAGCACATTCACCGAAAACCTGCTGTTGGCACAATGAACAATATCTGAATTTTCAGCCAAGAGATATAAAAGTTTTCTCAGTAAATTTATTCCTTTCAAATGACCAGATATGAGATCCAATGAGCTTTTCTTCCAGCTAAGTTTACTCAGAAAACTGCCAGTTTACAATGTTTAATCTGTAAGACAAATTATAGGTCACAAGCAAATTTTCAAAATAACCACCAAGATTCTATAGTTAAACTAGCCCTTTCTTAACTCTACAAAGAAAGTAAATAAAAAATAGTCAAGTAGCGAGTACTTATTTAGAGACAATAATAAACTAGTCTTATGTCAGGGCAGCAAGGATATTCCTTGAATTAAGTGGGTGAATCAATAAATAGATGAAAACAAACTAAAGATCAAAAAGGTAACATGTCCTCTTTTTGGTCCTCTTTTTGGAAAGGAAAAATAGAAGAGTTTATTCACTGAGAGGAGAAAGTAAGTGATCAATATTACTTTGCTTCCATGCTGTCCTCTGGCATCAAAGTGTGCAGCCTACCTGGAGCAGAAAGCACACACTAAGTAACTGCTTCCTTACAACTGCTGTTGATAACTGTTTAGCCACAAAAGGAACAAAAATGTTAATTTTCTTCACTGAAGTGCCTCCTGCAGGCATAACAGGAGAGAAATTGCCCCCTCTGAATCAAGAAGGTCACTAGGAATGCTCTCTGAGGTGTTTTTTGTGGACTCCAGGTATGCCCTCCAGCACAAATTGACTAAAGTGTTGGAGGGTCCATCCCAACTGAACCTCTTCTGACTGGGAAGGGCAAAAAGGAGGCACCTTTCCTCTGGGAGAAATCAGGTGGTCAAACCATTTCCTTCAGTGTCTTTTGAGAGAGCTGTAGGTGTTTTTCATCTCATGCCTGGGTTACACAACCAGGACGGATATAAATGCTCACACCGCTAAGTCTATGTGGAGCCTAGACTGGAGAAGCTCTCTGCAGGCCAGGATTCAGGGACAAAACCAAATCGTAGGATCTCATAAAGAGGCACGATTTTTCGTTTGATGTCTGAACCCCTGGAGTGTAACTGAGTCATGCTCACGAGTACTAATGTTTTGATCCAGCTACCCAAGAATGTGCATCAATGATAGATCAGTTTCCCTGTCTCCAACTGACAGACACAAGATCCACATCATTTTGGAGCAGCAGCTGGAGGCGAGCAGGCCTTGGTGGGCATGCCTCAGTGGCACAGCATAGGACACCCAAATCAAGCCCTCAGCAATGCCATTTTCCCCATGCTGCTGAAAGCTGAGATTCCTGTGAAATCTCAGTGCTTGGTGATCTTGAACAAAACAACTTTGGCTGAGAGACAGACAAGAGCATGTCGGAGCTCACTGCAGCAAAGAAGAGATGAACACATCACTGTGCAGTAGCCAGTCCTGAATCAGACAAGATCTGGGACAGCAGATGGCTGAAGAGGGGAGGAATCTGGAGAGAGTGACTGATTTTGAGGAAGGATACAATATTCAGTTAAATATTTGTGAAATCAATGGCTTTGGTGGAAGGGCAGGGGGAAGCACTGGTGGGAATCCTGTGCTTTACATGAGGGCCATCACAAACTATTGCAGCTCAAAGAAAAGATGCTGTTAAGGCACTGACACATCACAGGGGAAGGAATAATTCAAGAGAGCAAGCGGGAACGATAGTAACTCTGGAGTGAGTTAATTGCCTGGTAATTTGATGGACCATCTATTTGGACAGGTTTGTTCTGTGCTGTCATGCAGAGATGCACTGAAATATCAGAAATGTGGAAATGCATCTGGAAATGTTGAATCAAATCAAGCTATGAATAACTGAGCAATTCAGCTGGCAAAGTCACAATAAATGTGTCCTCATACCAATTCACATAAAACAAAAGGAACAGCATACTAGTTTAAAGAGCTGGTTAGTGAGTTAGGAGACTGTATCTACCACTGAGGTTGGAAATGAAATATCTGAGGAATGAGATTCCCTTTCAATTTAGATCAATATAACAGACCTGAGACAAAGACAAGAACATTTTGACCTCTCATTTTTATGCCTACAGATTTTATTCTTCATTTCTTATTCACACAGCTGTAAAAGCAAACCAACCAATATTTTTTTAAAGAAAAAGAGAGTCTTCTCTTGAAAGCAAAGCAAACTGGAAGAGAGGAAAAGCTGTTTCATTTGAAGGCCATGCAGGATTTCAGTCAGCACAAAGTGTGTCTGCTGCTCCTGATGGAAATGGACAAAATACAAGGGCTTTCAGATTTCAAAGCAGAGGGAAGGGAGCTTTGGATTTTGGTAGATGGGATAGGATCAAGTAAGGAGAGAAGCAAGGATAGTTACCTTTGAGCAATGGACATTTTTCTATCAACACATTTCAGATGACTGAAAAATTTCCAACGTTCCTCTTGACTGGGGTACTAATGAAAAATGCAGTGTCTTCACACTGGAAGGGCAGCTTTAACACAAAGGCTGCTATGGTGGACAGCTCAATTTTGGCACTACCAGCTGAGAATGAAGCTATCACAACATCAGGAGAGAATGTGAGTTTTGATTAAACAATTTTGAAGTGAAAACCCCCCAGAGAAATGGCACACAGAAAAAGCAAGAAATAGTTAAGAACAATTTAAACCATCTAGTGGAACGGTTGTCACCAATGACAGCAGTATTACAGAGCAGCAGAGTGCAAGCAAGGACAGAGAACAACTGTCCTCCCCTTCCTCTTCCACTCTGCCCCATACTTCAGTGTGTGGAATTAAAACAGTACACTTCCAGTCTCTCTTCAGGCAGTACCTGTCCCAGCTCTTACAGAATATTGCACTCATCATAAACAAGCAAACAGAACACTGATGATGCCTCTTATGCTGAGCAAACAGCTAAGCTGTATGTATCATTTATTTCATACAACATCCCCCAAAATGTGTAATATTTTTTTGTTTTGGCATGACACAAAGTTAAAAAGAAGTTGGGAGAAGGGAAAAACAGAAGTCAATGAGAAGAGTCATCTGCATATAAAACCAACTTTTTAATGAAGATTGAAAGCATTAAAAAAAAATCTTCCAAACACGGGAAAGTAATTTAGCAGGGTGTAAAAAAGTTAAAAACAGTATCAGCAAGACAGTATAGTCACAAGTAAAACAAAAACTGAAGGTAAAAGGTATCAATATGCACGGAAACTTTAGCAATAACTCCTTTTTGACTGTCTGTGGAGATATAACACACAGCAAATTTTGAAGCGTGTCCAGAAGGGATGATTTTTCCTCTGAATGATCTGTTATTCTCTTGCTAAAAATATAGACTATTTGTTTCAGACACTGAAAAAGATTATCTGGACAAAACCTGTTTCTTACTGTAGATCAGAATAAATTCAGCAGCTATCACTGGAAAAGTGAAGAAAGACAATTCAGCAAAGATTCAGCAGATGCCCATCAGAGTAAATGGGAACACACACAGTAATTTAGTGGGCACTGAACCAGGCTGTAGTGGCTGGGGCCAAAAGCATTTGTCAGAGCAGAAGTTCATCAGACATTATCATCTGAGGCATTTTTGTAGTGCACGAGAGCAAATCTCTTTCCACAGTATAACAAATGAAAACCGCATGTGTTCTATCAGTGCAATTATTGTTTGGGAAGGGAGACGAAGAGGAGAGAAAATGGAAGAAATCACTCACACCAACATCTCTTCAAATGTCTGCTCTCAAGTATATCATGCAAATGTCTAAATTCACTGCATGGTGGGGGTTGTGGAGAGAAAAAGGATTGCACTTCTCTGGAGAACTCCCATGTGGGTAAAGATACAACTCTCTGGTCACCAGCATGTGTCTGAAAGGAAGCAGAGAAGAATCTCATTCCAACATAGCCCACAGGACAACTTTGAATTCAGACTTAATATCCTAACAGCGAACATCTGACAATTTTGAAGCAAGCTAACAGACCTTGCAGCCAATTTGCTTCGGGAACATGCTGTAACTCACGTGCTTCACACAGCCATCACATCTTGAGGGGCAGAACAACTGGTTTGTGCTTCGGGCTGAGGTAGACTCACCTGCAGAAGCTACAAGCTTAAGTTTGAAGCAAAATTCCCTGCTTTTCTGTTTGCAGAAGCTGCATGGTCTCAACTCCACCATGGTCTGCTGGACACAGGGTTGGATGTTAAGGACAACCTGACACAAAGGGAGCATGGCAAGAGTCATAGAAGGCCCTGCTTTCCTGGGCAGGGGGACTGGGACACTGACCTGCCTCTGAAAGCATTGTGTCTTTTCCAGACAGCTGCTAGCAGAGAAATGCTTTGCCATGGATGTCATGACTGCTCTGGAGAGGGATCACCCACACCTCACTGCACTGTTACCTGTGTTACCGGCCACTCAGTGGCATGCCTCCCTCATCAGACAGACACCGTCATTAGAAAAATGTTATCATGCTCAGCAGCAGAAACAGAGAGGAAACTTGTGAGAACAGGCAAGTACAGAGTTGGCATTCAGAAGCAAAATGCCTTGACAGAAAAAAGGAAAAACAAGTCTGTGGTTGCCCAGAGTTGATTACACTCCTTGGCCTGAGAGTTTCATACTCTCCAGAGTATGGGCTTACTCAGGCTCAAACAAAAGACATTTTTAAATGGTTTTGCACCATATCTAGGAGCATTTCTGAGAGTGCACAAATCAAGCAGGCACTGTCAGCAATGCGGAGGATGCACACCACACTTGGTCTGTTTCAGGTTTCTCTCAGAGTTAGCATACTGGCTGGGACACGGGTGAATCTGGACAGATTAAAACAGTGATGAAGGAGGGAGTCACCCAGCCTGTTTGCTTTCTTCCTCAACCCTTTTGTTTGGTCTTCTGTGAGGTACAGTCTGAGCATTTATCATTGTAGTTGAGACAGTATTTGCTCTGGTTAATCACCTACATTTCTGTGTTTGGGGATTTTTTTATTCAAAGAGCAGCAAATGAATCTCTTGAAGCCTTTGATGTTCCCTCACTGTACTTTAAATAGCTATCATTAAATCTGTTATACATACACATTGCAAGATGAATGCTTTGTTGTGCATAATGAATTGTGCACTCTGCATCTCAGAGGGGAGCTGATTCTGAGCAGTGGCCAGTAAAAAATCCAATCTGAAAATTACAACGTTTTTCTCTACACAACACACCATCAGAATTCTAGTCTTTCCTCAGACATCATGCTACTTTCCTAAATCCACAAAAATACTGACTTAAGTCCTTTAAAATACAAATTTTTGAAAGTATTTGCTCAGAATAGGAAAAATATATACTTTTCAGGTAAGTTTTTCAGCTTAGTACACTACCTATTTTATTTTCCGTTGTGTGCTAGTGAACTCATTCATTGGCAAAAGTTTCCATATAAACTGGATCTTTTTAAAAAAATGACAAAAATAAATTCTGAATGTGCAAGTGAAGAATTTATACAACCAAAAGACAGAAGCATACACCAGGAATTAGGCCACAGGCATTAAATTAAAATGATCCAATCTCAGTATGAATATTAAAGAGTGAGAATAAGTTGTTCATAAACCATGCACAGAAATAATTCATTGTATCGTTTTGAATAATTAAATATTGGATAACCAAGACCTTCTTGAAGCAATTTGTGAGTAACAGCACACGGTATTTCTAAATGCATTATTTTAATAAACCCGTCATGCAACGTAATTGATCACAAATGCAAGCATTCTTAAAGTATCTCTGTATTGCAGGTTCTTTTTCTGGTAAACCCAGAGACTAGGAATTTTTCCCAGGTCAAAACTGAGCTGAACATATTTCTATTTACCTAGGTATTTACCACTGTGAACCTGTGGTAGCGTGTAAGCCTTTCTCAGAAGCTTGCCCATGCCCTCCAGCCAGTGTCCTGGCCGCTGTCTGCAGGTGTCGCTTTCCTGAGGTACTTGGTGCAGGAAGGCTGTGGGAGGGAGGCACCTGCTCTGCACAAGTCCATGTTGCTCTTCCAGACTGCTGCGGGGCTCTGGGCCTCAGAGTGTCTGCAGCTGCCCACAAACCACAAAGCAGCTGAAGACCCAAAACATGTTGTGCCATGGGGTCCTGAATGTCACCTATTTTACCTGTTTAAGTGATGACTTTAAGACCTGAAGGTTAATGGTTGCACTCAGCCTTCCTGTCCTGTGGCGCCCAAGCAACCCCAGAAATGTTCCTGTTATTCTGCTTTTATGCCAGTACAGGTGGCTGTTGATATGCTGCGCTGAAACACTTGAACTGCTATTCACTGCCCATGAAGCGATGAGTGGCTCACTATTACTTATTCAGAACTGCCAAGGTTGATCAGCTCTACCAATCTAACACGTGAGCAAAGAAGGAAATACCCACCACAAACCCACTGAAACAAGGGTCTACCAGAAGTGGGAAAGACAGTGGGGTTCTCTGGTAGATGACTGTGTATCAGGCAGAAGTACTCAGTCCTGATCTCTTAGTTTCCTATGCAGAGTAAGGCTGAGGGGAAGGTAGACATTTTTGGTCTTTTTATTAAGTCCAGATTTCCCCCTCTCCATCCAGCAAAGGGAAAAGGTCATAACTAACTAATCAGTGATGTGCTGACATGACAGAAACATGCATTGGGCAAGCACAGAACAGGAAATAGGCTTTGTAGATACATAATACTGAAAAGACTTTGTAAAAGGCATTACAATTAAACTGGACAGTGCTGTCATGCAATTGCCCTCCAGTTTTATTGAACAGGATACAAAAAAACTGAGAAGCTGGGGACAGATATTCTGGTGGTGTTGACTACATTATTCAAGGGAAGTCAATGAAAAATCCCAATTTGCACCAACGAGAAACCCAGTCTGGAGACAACAAACTAGAGAATGATGGCTTCTCCAGGGCAATCACTGCTCATTGACACTTCCCATGATAGCAAGAGGATGCCTGTTGTAAGAGGTGGACTAATGGCAATGTTCTTTGTAGGAGATGGAGTAATGGCAGAGCTTGCAGTGACAGGTGGAGTAACGGCAGAGCTCGCACTGGGAGGTGGAGTATCACCGGAGCTTATTGTGATAGCCCACGGCGTCTGCATAACTGCACTGCGTCTCCTAAAAGCTCGCCGGGTTTGTATAGCCACGCTTACAGAACTCCTACCCAATTGCCAGTATTTCATCTGACACGGCACGTTCAGGACAATCATTAATAAATTGAATATGAAAGACATAATATTTGGATAGTAACAACCATATTCAAACTTCTCTAAAACGCGTGGAATTGGAAACGGCTTTGCATGGAAAGCGAAAGTATCCTTTTCCAGGGAAACAAAATTCGCTGCCACAGAACCGGAAGTATAATTGCTAACAAAATTTACTATGTAACTCCCGATGTAGCCTGGTAAAGTTGCTGCCCACATCATCACAGCATATATCATTGTCAGACAGCAAAGAAAAAGCAGAGCTCTCACCCATTGCCCATAAAGCAAACACAGAAAACAGGCACAAGCAACAGGTATGGAATAATACAGCGTGTGCGGCACATGGGGCAGCATTCTAGCACCTAACTCAGAG
>NW_010202873.1:0-432 GCF_000695765.1 Mesitornis unicolor | reverse complement strand
GTAGTGGCAGAGAGTGCATGGGTTGAACTGACTGCAATTCCCATTCCCATCCCCACTGGGCCGCAGGGCAAAGAGTGGGAGGTGAAGAAACCAGGAACAAAGTTGAGCCTGGAAGAAGGGAGAGGTGGGGGGATGATGTTTGACTTTAAGATCTGGTTGTATCTCTCATTATTCTACTCTGATATTATTGTTAACAAATTAAAATTGTGGGTTTTTTTCTCCCTATGATGAGTCTGCCTTTTGCCCATGACTGTTTAAGTGGTGAGAAGCCCTCTCAGTCTTTATTTTGTCTAGCCCCCTTTTTGAGGCATTGTGGTGCTCAATTGCACACTGGGCCTAAACCACGACAGATGGCCAGGCCCAAAGAGTGGTGATGAGTGGAGTTAAATCGATTTAACAGTTGGTGGACAGTCACAAGTGGTGTCTCCCAGG
>NW_010202872.1:15791-16009 GCF_000695765.1 Mesitornis unicolor | reverse complement strand
CCCTAGTTTATAGTGAGCATGACATTTATGACATGAAATAATTCTGCTGGCCAGCTTGGTCAGCTCCCCTAAAAGCCCTTGACTTTCACTCCCTCGAGCTTCTGCACCTAGCTAGTCTCAAAACTGCTAAACATCTTGATCACTATGGCAAGCTGCATGCCAGTGTCAGTCAAAAACTAAAACAAAATGTCTTAGCAACTTTATTCCTATGAAACTGA
>NW_010202872.1:15182-15775 GCF_000695765.1 Mesitornis unicolor | reverse complement strand
GAAATGCAGCTTTCCTGAATAGAAAACTGATACTATGATTCTATCACAGTAAAACTAGGAAAGTAGTATTTATATGAGAGAATTTTATCATTATCATGTCATGGTTGTGAAAAAGCAAGCTCTAAAGGAACAGTACTTCATAAGTTGCGTATGGATGGGCACCTTAATAGCAGAGTGGTAAAGGATTGTCCATATACATCTAACCAACACCTATAAAAACAAATTCATTGTTACCTGAAGAGAGCTATCCTTGATAGAAAAAATTGGGCAAGGACTTGTGGGTGGCAGGAGTAACAAGAAGAAGATATAGGAGGCTAAAACTAGACTGCATGTTGGGGAGCTTATGCTTGTATCAACATTAATTACTGCATTATCAGAGGTCATCCGTAATCCCATTGTCAGGGTTTGTGTTCAGCACAGTTACCGTGCTATGCTAAACACAGCTAGAGTAATCTCATTCCAGAAAATGAGGTGCTTGGAGAAAGACAGGATTGCAGATTTCTAGGGCAGATTTGTTTTCTGCATGTCTTCAATTTTGCATCTGTTTGTTTTGATGATGTTAGCTAGAGACAAACCAACAGAGGAAGGAAAGC
>NW_010202872.1:0-15151 GCF_000695765.1 Mesitornis unicolor | reverse complement strand
TGCTGCAAAATCAGATGTGTTTCATCACCAATAACAATAAATCTTTTTCTTATGTTTGCAGAGACATAATTCTCACATGTTCAAGCAATTTTTAAACCATTTGGAGGTTTTGCTTAATTTGTGGACTAACGTAAGTGTAGAAGTTCAAATTAAATATACTCAAGTAACATGTTTACCCAGTGCTTTCTGCTTATTATCTCCTACAGGAGTAATTCTTTATCTTAAAATGATCTGTCCTTCCCCTATTAGAGAGGAAATCAGTGACATATTTCCCTATGCTAAAATTCCCAACAGATACCAATGTAAAACACAGTAAGCTGTCATCTTCTTCCATTTCCTTTTGCACAAATATTTTTGTTCAGCTGGAGGGATTTATTGTTGCGAGAGATAAGGGTGGAAACACAGAACTCATCTTTTGTCTGGGGAGCTACTTGATCCCCATGCACTTCGTTTACAGGTGAATTCTGAACTAAAGATCACTTGCTTTGTGATGCAGAAATGGTGCATAACATTTCAGATCTAGTTAAGTTTGAGACTGTAAAAGAAGCCTTCAAGACAGTTTTATAACTGTGCCATTTTAACGTGAGTCGGTGTGAATTCTTAGGAGAACTGAAAAATTAAAATCAGTCCTTCACTTTTCCTATGTTGGTGACTTTTCCCATCCTTCACTGGTTCCATTCACGGTCATGTAGCTTATTGGTGCACCTTTGCATCCTGTCTTCTTCATGGACAATAGGGCATTGTGGGCATAGGTCTGTGTTTGATGAGAACAGGAGGAGTGTCAATAGGGTTTTATTTAGTGCATACCAATTGTCACTGTAGGATTAAAACCAATATTGTTGGAGTTAGTATTTTGCTATTTAATGGCACTGAAATAACAGCTCCAGATGACAAAACTTTCCTTGTGAATCTGTATCATGAACCTGTCAAGCAGCTTTTTAGTTGCTGATTTGTTTTGCGTTTTTTTTTTTGCTTTCTTGCATCAAGCTGATTGTCATACCCCAGTGTGTCAGCACTAACTAATAAAAATGGTTTTCTATTTAATGACTGACGTTGACCAGACTGAATTGTATAGAGTCACTTGGAGACTGCAGTTTCCATAACTGTCATGATTTTTGTCAAATGAGCTGTGTATTTAATAGAAGCAGATGTATAACAGAAAAATATAATACAGCTTGTACTTGTTCTGCAAAATATGTATCTCAGTTTTATTTAAAAGACAGCCTTCAAAAGCTTGTTCCTTGCATTGTTAGTAGTCACAGAATCATAAAATAGTTTAGGTTGGAAAAGGCTTAGTTAATGGCATATCGCAGCCCTTAAGCACTTAAAGAAACAACTGATATCTTAACTTGAAGAAAAGTATTGTTTTTGTCTCAAAGAGAATATCTTATGCAGAAGCTAGTCTGTAACTAGTCCTTTACTGATATAACATGTTTGATGGATCCGGAGGTAGGTTATTCAGCAAAAAGAGTTTTCAAGCAAGTAAATTTATTGAGAATTTTGAGAGTAATATCCCCATTAGAGCTTTTGTAAGGAGAAAGCATGACTCACAAATGTATTAGAGTATTTGGAAGAAATTAAGTAGCATATGGCTAAGGAAAGTCCATGTGCTGTGTGATATTTGACTCTCCAAAAATGTGTTCGACTATTTTCTTTCAACTGATAAAAGCAAGTAAATTGGAAGGTTTTCTTGTAGAATAATGTCTGATTAAAAATAAAATACAGAGGAGTGCATAAATGGGCAATTTTAGCAGTGGAAAGAGCTTACTCACAGAGTCCTCGCAAAACCTCTGACTGTACAATAAATAAGAAAGATAGCAAAATGTTCTGATAATTTAAGAAATGTACTTAGCATTATTAAAATGGACCAAAGAGTCTTAAAAATATCTTGAAATGCAGATTTACCTGGCTATGAAACAGAAGGTTAAATTGAATGTGGTCAAATTCAAGGAAAGACTACGCAAAAAAAACCCAAAACCCCTCATGATGAACATGACGGTATCTTAAGTCTCAAGAAGAGATAATCTTGGGTGGACTTGCTCAAGGCCCATCTGCCAGGCCTGTGCCTAGGAAATTGCTCAGCTCGTCAGCACTGCTATGGTCAGAGTAAGATTGTATTTCAAGTTCTCTGGTTTGGACCTGCAAGTAGGTCTTGAAGAACTTTAGCTTAATCCAATCTTCCCACCTCATGAGAATGATCTCCTTCAGGGTGGTGAAAAAAGGTGGTCCTCTGAAGACAAATCTTACTGACATGTACATATATATTACATTGTAAGGCTAATATTGATTAGAAATTATTATCCAATCTTGTATTTCCTAAACGTCTCATGTTGTTGTGCTTGAACTGAACACCAAAGTAGAAAGTATCTCTAGTGTGGTAGTTTTAATTTTTAGGAGTGGTAAATTTAACTTGCATTGAAAAACTGACAAACTTAACAAACCAAGACGGGAACTGCAATTAAAATAAGAAGCTAGTGCAGTGATGTTTTATTCCCTGAAGGTAGAGGTTTGCTTTGGATTTCTGGAATAATCCTCCAAAGCAAAGGAAGGTAAACACTTCTGACCATATATGGTCATACCTGACAAAGTAGAGTTAAGTGCTGTACTTAGTAATTTAGCTTCCTCCAACTCATAAAGGAAAATTCAGCTTTCTCTTCTAAGGATTTCACACATCCTTCAAATACCATTTAATGCATCTCAAGCATGAGAACTAACATGCCTTCAAATCAGAACTTTCCACAAAGTTCTGCACCTTAAACAGAGACAGATAAACAAAAAAAAATTGACATCCATGTCTCTTCCAAGTCTGCCAGAGCTGATATGTCTGTAGGAGATCAAGGGGGCTTGGCATCAAATGCATGCTCTTCTTTTGAAAATTATCTGCTAAAGCCAAATACTCTTATTCTGGACCCCACTCAAAACTGGCCTTTCTACATGCTGGGACCCTGTTCTCATGCACACATTTTTCCTGTTAAGTCGCCGAATAATGCTAGCAGGGCTGGCAGGCATCCTCATCCCTGTGCTCCTCAACATGAGAGGAGAAAACATATATATATCTGCAGAATATAGCTGTACACTCCATGTCCATATTAAAGCACCTGCCATGCCTCCACACCTCCATTTTCAGCTCCTCTTGGAAACCTCTCTTCTGTTTTCTCACTTCTCTGTTTTTAAATACTTAATGACCTGTACCAGCTGTTAGGTGTGGTTAATTTCATGGTAACCTGGAATTAGTCTTGTATGTATGTGTGTGTTCATGAGTTATACATACATATAGACATACCTGTGTGCACTTTGTTTCCCTTTATGAAATGACAAAGATATTTTAATAAGTAGATATAAGAAACTTCTGAAAAGATGCAGTTCTTTTAGGAATGTAGTGTAGTTTACCTCTGGCTTGCAAGCAGATAAAGCAGTTTATACATCAAAGGAATTTATTCTGATTAGATTAAGAGATTTCAGAAACAGAGTTACAATTTGAATAGGTCTTTCAATTTTTAAGTAACACTTGATAACACAATGAAACATGACACTTTTCCAACATATGTTGGTTTTTAGAGTACATCCTATATTGTGCCTGCCTTTGTGGGTGACAAAGAATTAGTTTTCTTCAGGCACTACTACACACCTGACACAGCAGTAGGAGAGAGCTGCATTTTGTTGTATTTTGTGCAGCATGAACAGAGTTATTAGTGTGCTGAACACATCACCTTTATTGTTGGGTAATACATGACTTTAAAAAGTAGAACGAGGACTTTAGATTCTAGCCAAGATTCTTGGACTGTTAGAACTGTGGATTAAATCATCATCTGCTGCAAGTCAGTCATTAATTTCAGTGAGACCAGGATTTCATTTAAGCATATCCTGGAAGTGAGCAAATTTTTACATTTAAGGAACATGTTCGTAACCTTACCTATGTGGGAGTTTTGGTTTATCTTTTAAGAGTGCAAGCAAATGCTTGTTCATGGCCCTTGCTCCATAACCAACTTAAAACTGTAATTTAGTTTATATTTGTCTCCATTATCAATGACACACAATACCCGGGGACTGTATTGCCAGTACCTCCCAGCACTGGCTCCCTGCCTCAGCTTTTGTTGAGAGGAGCAAATTGCACTGGTCACTTTTTCTTCTCTGTACCTTTAAATTAATAAGGAATTAAATTATTTGTGACTTTCTGCCCATGTGGTATAAGGATTTCATAGCAGTACTATTTCAGAGTTCATTTTTGGGTACTGCTTGAGTTGAAACACTGCCAGGCTTCTGAGAAAACCTAAAGTGTAAGTAAACGTCTGTCCTGTTGTGTTCAGAACTGCTGAAATGCAGTTGACCTGCAAAGTGAAAGATATTTTGGGCAACTAAGCAAGATCAGCTCCTACAGTAGTTCCTGCAGTTAGCTTCTCCTTATACTCCTTATACATCAGAATCGAATGAAGAAAAAAAATTCTCATTTACTTGAAAGTAGTTGGGGCTATTTAATAGTAGGTAGACTGGTAATCATTTTTATACAATACATTTTCAAAATTTTCTCTGTTTGGATTGCTCACAGTCATAGAATCATAGAATGGATTGAGTTGGAAGGAACCTTAAAGCTCATCCAGTCCAACCCCTGCCATGGGCAGGGACACCTCCCACCAGACCAGGTTGCCCAAAGCCCCGTCCAACCTGGCCTTGAATACTTCAAGGGAGGAGGCATGAGCCAGAAATGTGCCATTGCAGCCCAGAAAGTCAATCGCATCCTGGGCTGTATCACAAGAAGTGTGGCCAGCAGGGCCAGGGAGGTGATTCTGCCCCTCTATTCTGCTCTGGTGAGACCTCATCTGCAGTGCTGTGTCCAGTTCTGGGACCTCCAACAGAAAAAGGACATGGAGCTGTTGGAGCAGATCCAGAGGAGGCCACAAAGATAATCAGGGGCTGGAGCAGCTCTGCTACAAAGACAGGCTGAGAGAGCTGGGGTTGTTCAGCCTGGAGAAGAGAAGGCTCCATGTGAACCTTATTGTGGCATCCAGTACCTGAAGGGCGCCTACAAGAAAGCTGGAGAGGGACTTTTTACAAGGGCGAGTAGTGATAGAATGAGGGGTTATGGCTTTAGACTGGAAGGGGGTAGGTTTAGATTAGACATGAGGAAGAATGCTCTTGTTCCTGTACCCAGATAGAGTGGCTTCAGAAAATAACATATGCAGAAATATCTTGACTTTAAAAAAGATTACATCTGTAAGTCCTTCAGGTGAATAAATTAATGATGAATACCACACATAAAATTATGAACAGTTGAATATTACAGTTAAATATGTACTTTGTGGCTTGCTGATTAAACATATAAGACCTTTAATGATTTTTAGTGTAACTGAACAATATCTTGTGTCTAGTTTCATGTTTCTAAAGATAACTGCAATAACAATTTGTAGTGTAGTGACTAAACACCTCTATGGCAAAAGTAAAGGAACTGTATGGAACTTTGCAGTAATTACAGAATTTTAGATTTACTTCTAGCAATTATTTCAATATTAGAATCTAAGGACCATTTTCTTTCATTGTAACCATAAAATAGATCCAAACTCACAACTCTTCAGATAGAACAGTTTGAAAGAAATCGAAGAGCTTAACCTATTTCATTAAATTTTTAATGGGAATAATTATTTTACAAGGAATAGTTTTGTACTTTTTTCCCATTTCTACAGAAAGAAGATGCTTTAAATCTCTTCTAGTAACATATTTGACATGAAGTTTAACATCCATTTGTATGCTATTTGTAATGACAGCCACTAGAGACTCAGAAGAGTTGATCATTTCAGTTGCATTTACTTCTTCTTTTCCTGTTTCTATTTGCAGAATGCTCTGGCCCACTAGGAATAGAAGGAGGAATAGTGTCAAACCAACAAATTACTGCATCATCCACTCATCGAGCTCTTTTTGGACTCCAGAAATGGTATCCGTACTATGCACGACTTAATAAGAAGGGTCTTGTGAATGCTTGGACTGCTGCAGAAAATGACAGATGGCCATGGATTCAGGTAACAGATGGAGCTGAGGAGGAAAAAAACCTCCTTGATTCAGTTGCTGAAGTCACTTAAGAAACTGATGAAGACAAGTGATAAACTAACAGCTAGATTCTTATTCACTGTCAGAAATGTACTGTAGGCTAAAAGGGACTATTTAGCTGCAAAGCAGTAATAATCTTGATTTTACAGATTGACAAGTCTTTCTATTTTAAAAACATATGTGTATGTTCCATTGTGGCTCTAAACCATGGAAGCAAATTTATAAAGACTCTGGTCAAGGAAGCTATTTTTCACACACATTACGTCTGCTTGTTAGGTCCTTAGTACCATGTCTCAGCAATGTCTCTTGGTAGAGATACTTTGACACATGCAACTTTCCTTGGACATCATTCTAGAGTGCTTTAATGTGGTTCTGACTCTACCAGAGCCTGCAAGAATAGTTCTCTTTGCTGAGCTGCTCTAGGCACACAGGTTAAATGTTGTGTGCATTGTGCTGGAAGTAACAAGAACTATTTTAATTAAGGTTGAAATAGCTGTTAGTTCAACCACATCCATGGGGCTGAAAATACACATTTTTTCATTTCCACTCAAGGATGTTATTGCTAGAACAATTCAAATGGTCAGTGCCCTCATCATGGACTGGATTTCTCTGCACCCAGCAAATGACTTCAGTAAAAGTCACAAAGCAGTGAACATGAAGTCCTGTGGCTGTGTTTTAATGAAGAAAATTATTATCTAGTGATTACTGTAGATCTTTAATTTTATGATGTTTTCTTTTCACGATATGTGAGGTGAGCTAAGCTTTGGCATTTTCAGCTGTTAGTTATTAAAAATGATGTTAGATACTTATGGAAAACCTTTTGCACTAGTAAATATAGTTAATATCTGAAGAGGGTGCTTCTCTCCCATTAAACCCACCACAGAAGTAGAAGGAGGTGGTATTTGAGCACTTTGTCTACCAGCACTAAGTTGACCTGTCCTTATATCCCTTGGGTGCATCAGTCACACTCTTCTTGAAGTTACCTTTGTG
Source organism: Mesitornis unicolor (assembly GCF_000695765.1). Taxonomy (NCBI): domain Eukaryota; kingdom Metazoa; phylum Chordata; class Aves; order Mesitornithiformes; family Mesitornithidae; genus Mesitornis; species Mesitornis unicolor. Next base: position 8,122 of record NW_010202872.1, on the reverse strand, counting down.
TACATGGCATAATTTTTGTTCACATTCAAGATTTTGTGCTGGCTGCCATTCGTGATTTTTCTGAGCTGTGCCCAGCTATGTGGGGGAAAAGAGTACAGGATTACTTGTTCATTTTTCTTGTTTGGAGAGCAGGCACAAAACACTGTTTGATTAAGTTTTCTGAAACTGGTGTGGTGAGAGTGCTGGATTTTGTCAGTTCTGGAAAATGAAGCTAGTGTTTCTGTTTGTTATTCACTGCAGAGCGAAAACACAAAGGCCCTTCAATGTATCTTAAGTCAGTTTTCTTCCATAAAGATCAGAGGTGTTAGGAAGTCTGTAAAATTTATACATTGAAAAAGAACTGGAAAGAATAATTCTGAGGGACTTGGGCAGAATTCTTTTCACAGGAGTAGAAAGCTAATGCAACTTTAATGGGCAATGAAAAAGTCAGTGTTACAGTAGCTTTTGGGCTGCTTTGCAGTGTGGGTCTTATTAAATGAGATGTAGAAAAAAAATCCAAATCATTTTGCTCTGGCCCCCTGGCCATGTCTTGACTAGGACATGAAGTGGATGGAGATGGCTGATGGTCTCCTGCTTCCACGTTTGTACGTGGCAAAGCCACCACCCACCGCAGGGGCAGCAGGCAGGCAGCAGTGCAGGTTTCTACCCAGACCAGCATTATGTCTGCCTTGTGCTTTGCTCCCAGGGGAGTCATCCCTTTGCTCTCACCTGCAAGGAAGGTTGGGCCAATGGAGAAAATGTGGCTACAAATCTCAGCCCATGGCATCAGGTCTGAGCAATTTGTTCTTTTTTGGAGTTAATGACCTAATCTAAGTAGTGCCAATGCCATGTAATTTTGACAACCATATTATGTAAGGACTTTCTATAAGCTAATTAGGTGATATGACAGGTACTTAATATGTACTAAGCATCTAGGATTCCCTGCTTTTGCTTCTCTCTGCTCTCTCTCTCTTTTTTTTTTCAGTTCTGAACAAAAATAAAAATACTCTTTGTAATATAAAAACAGGCGTTTAAATCTTGAGAATTTTTTTTCTTTTTCCTTCTCTAAAGACTCTTCTCCTTAAAACACCTGGGAGCAGAAAATCTGATTTTTTTCAGGGAGATTATACTTGTGGAGAAAAAGTGCCTTTTAGTGTTCTGCAGAAACCTTGTTTTGATTTGGTAAAGATACAGACCTCCACAAACTCACACTTTTTGCACTGACTAGCAGTTCTTTGCAACAGAGTACTGTCTTGTTCTTCAAGCATGTCACGCGCTTTAAGAGACAGACGCTACCTGACCCTTACATGGGTGAACAGTTTCTGTTGAGAGAAGAGGAGAAATAGAAATCCCTTATCTTATTTTCACGCAGCATCTATAATGGCCAGGAAGATACTTCATAGGCATTTGTGGAAGGTTACAAAAAGTCAACCCACTCTGAGTTGTGCTCCCTACCTTCCTCCTGGTCTCATAGGAGAAATGCTCCCTCTGACTGCAGCCTACTCTTGGTTTTAATTTTCTTTATCATATCACCAGCTTCTTCCTGTGTCCTAATATAAGGGATCTGCATATGGGTCCTTTTTCTTACTGGTCTGAGTGACAAAGCAGCTGGTCCAGAAGGTGACTTCTGAAAAAACTGTGAGAAAGTTTGGCAGAAGTTAAGTGGAAAGTTACAAAGCCAGAAACTCAATTTTTAGGAAAAAGTAAGCTATGTATAATGGGCAGAGTTCCCCAGAGGATAATTATGTACAGGCCTGTAGCTATTTTTGCCTTATTCCATCATTATCAATTTCCTTTGTCATTTAATTTCTTTATTTATATGCAGCTTGGCAAAGGAAAAGTTTGAGTGCTTTGCTTACTCACTTGTAATGAGTGCAGAGGTTTTTTCTGTAATCTTTCAGGCATCTGACACACGTGAGCTAATTAGTATGCAATTTCATTTTCCTGCATTCTCCCAATAAACTGAAAATTGAAATTGCCATTTTAAATTTACACTCTCAGCATATATTTAATAATGGCACTAAAATGTTTGTAATTGGCTTGTGATTTAAAGGGTCAGTGACCATGTTTTTGAGAGCAAATTAAAGTCAGAATAAGTCATATCTGCCTTTTAAAGTTCTGCTGACCTCTGTTTCTCCTTATGGGTTGCCTAGGATAAAATAGCACCTGTGTATACTGTTTACCAGTTTATTAGGGACACTAACTTTTAATGTTTCAAAACTCAATAAGAAAAAATCCCACACTTCTATATTTCATTAATTATTCCTGAGAGATAACCAAAATGATAATTTCATCTGTTCCAGTAACAACTCTTTTTCATCAAAACTTTTTTTTGAGGACAGCACTGGTTTCTCTTTTCCCTTTTATCCTTTTACATGTATTACTTTAAAATATTCTGTTACTTTTTATTCTGATTTCACTTAATCTCTACTCCTCCTTTGCACATATCTATATTTTTATATTCATGTATATTTTGTCAAGGAAGTACGGATCAGAATAGAGGTGGCCATGGACAGAATTGTTGTTTCTACTCTCTCTCTCCATATACAAGGGCACAGTAACTGCTGATCTCTAACACAAACCTCCTGGCAGGAACTTCTGAATGTTACTCCTCTCTAGGGATTTCTAATCTAGGGATCCATGCCTATACCCTTCTCTCCCAATTTCACCACCTAAAACTAATATTTCTTAACTCATTTTTCCCCTACTCATGACTGGTTTCCCTTTTGCGTCAATAAAATATTATCCTTTTTTGTATCACTGCAATTGCTCTCCCTGTAGTACATGAAGACTTCAGCCATGGTGGATATTCCAAAAATGCATAAACTGAAATATTGTGAAGAACACTGTAAAACAAGATAGAATAATTTGATATAAGTAGCAATATAAGGGTTGACCTATAGTACCAAAATCCTAAGTCATGTATTTAAAATGTGTAAGTATCTCTGGAAGAAGGATGCATGTTGAGGAACCGTGCTCAGGAATGAGAGAGCAAGGTGGGTGAATATTGTCCTGTAAGATAATAGTCTTGCTTCTATAGTGTTTTGGAAGAGGTATGGTCTTTTTCTTCTGCAAATAAAACCAGTGTAAGGGGTACTTGGACAACAGATGAACTTTCCTAAATGTTAACTTACCCAAGAACAGTAAGCTATACCACCTACATCATGGAGCCTGGAGTGGAGACCCACTGTATTGTGTCTATGTAACAGGGAGTCCTAAGAATATCACCCTCAGAAATACAAGATACTCTTAGAACAAAGTAAGACAGTTAAAGACATAGAAAAGGCATGGGGTATAATGTATCAGATTTAAGGGTAGACAGGAAAAATTGGGGTATGCAGTGAAGCCGAGTAGGAAGCATTACGCAGCAAAGATGGATACAGCTGGCAAAGATGATGTTTTGAGTCAGGAGTGGTCAGGGAATGTTTTGATTAAGGGAAGGATCGGGTTAATTTAATTTCCTTGTCCTGGCTATGGCCAGGCAATTAAGCAAGGAGAGGAAAAGATCAGTGCCCACTGGTTCCCATGCAATTGCTGCTGTTGCACCATGACTGAGAACAAGAGATCCCTTAATTTCTGCTCGTCTCCTGAGTGTGATTGTGAAGAGAAACCCTGCCTGATGATGCAATAATTGTAATGCTGTACAAGAGACTACCAGAAAATCATAGAATCACAGAATGGTTTCAGTTAGAAAGAACCTTAAAAATCATCCAGTTCAAACCCCTGCCATTGGCAGGGACACCTCCTACTAGATCAGGTTGCTCCTGGTCCAACCTGTACCACCTATTTTCTAAGTGCTTTTCAGTCTTTTAGACATGAAAATTGTTTTTTGCAAGATCATTGTTATTCCACAGCAACCAAGACCAAATTTGAACATACCTTATATGTGGAGAATTTTAAGGAAATTAAAAAATAACTTCATATCATACCACTGTGTAGGAGCTATGATTGGACACCTGAAATGTTGACAGTGACTGTTGTATATAAATGTAAGTTATTAAACAGAAAAATAAAAAAAGGTATTTTGTTATCCCTCATTAAAATAGCAAGAACCATTTCTCCAGAGTCATCAGTATGGTTACCAATTAGTTTTTAAATATTCAAATAATTAATTTTATTATTTTGGGAAGGAGGAAGATCCATTTTTAAAATAGCTACACTGCTGAGTTTTGTTGCAGAATTGAAAAAATGGAAAATAGATTTGGTTCAGGTTGAGTAGTTACCTTTTTCCTCCTAGTTTTTATTTCATACAAAAATATCCAAAATATTCAGTTTGGGATTTTTTCCTCTTGAAATAATTAATCCCTTTCCAACTCTATTTAAACTTTTTTTTTTCTATTTTGGAGTCAATTTTTGAATGTCAAATGCGATTTCAAATTAGAAAAAGCTGTAAGTCTTGTTTAGAATATATGAAAGAGCATTCTAATTCTAACTCATTTCTTATTTTTTTCCTAAATGGCTTTTCTGAAACTATATAACTTTTTCTGAAATACATTTTTTCTGAAACTGTGTAACCTTTTCTGAATCTTTCAGATGAAACACCACATTTTGAGTTTAGTTACTCTTACCTTCTCAATGCATCTATTTTAAATAATACTTATATTTTAAATAATACTTATATTAATGTTTCTTATAAAGCTTGTTCCCCCAGCAGAAAACAGATTGGTTAATTAGGGGCCAATGCACTGAGCATCTCATGAAATGCATGGAAATGCCCAGTGCCTCAGAGGGTGTGCATAAAATCAGCTCACTGCATGGATGACAGCAGTGTTAATCCAGAGAAAACAGAGCATAAGTGTCTTTCTTAAATTATTGCCCATAAACAGCATTCACTAAAAATATATTTGAGAAATAAATACTGTATTGATGTGTTCTCGGATATGATGTTTGCATTAAGGTAGTTTAAAATCAGCAGGGTAAGGCAAGAATTGTGCAGCACAATTAAGGTACTTTTTTGAGAGAATTTAAATTCTAGTCTCTACTCCAGAAGCCATACTGGTATTTTATTTAGTGATTCCTGATTTAGGGATTACTTTCTTTCCCTTTTTTTTCTTTTATAAATATATAGGAATAATGTTCCTGGTAGGTAGAATGTATGCTTTCATTTGTGGCTTAATTTGGTTTTCACACAAGTGTCTGTCACACCACTTGTGGTTTCAAGCCCACCTCTGGTGCTTAACCTCACTTTTTGGGGCTTGCAACCTCTGCTGGCTAGTTAATTGTGTGCCTGTGAATCTCACAAACCTAACCATAACTGCTGTGACACGCAAAAAATCTACTCTTCAGAACATATAGGCTTTCTAAGTTCCATCATTCTTACCCCCAACCAGGAATCAATAAAGTGTTGGGGATTTTTTCTCAAAAAAAAGGACAAGGAAAAAAATTAGCAGGTTTCACATCAAGAACTTCCAAAGAGCAAGTATATACCAGGTGATAGCTATTTGCTAATAAAATTATAAAACACAAAATACACAGAGGTCTTGCAGAACATTCATTCAAACATCTGTTAGTAAGAGGTCTGAGCAAACTACCATCTGTCAAACCATTCATTTTGTCAAAGTTCATTTCCTTATTCATGAGTACTGTTCTATCAGCTTCCAAAAATATGTGTCAGCATAGATTAAATATTTACTATTACTTAATATAGCTCCCAGCGTAGTATAATGTGGCCAAGTGAACCTTATGATATACAATATCAGAGTCATCATGTGGGGTGATTTGAACCATAGGAAGACTTAATCTGCTAAATTAAATGAATAAAACTATTAAAGCTCTGCATTTTTTGTCAGTATTCCAGAATGTGACTTAATACCACAGGAGGATTTTCTTGGGGGATATTAACAAGTGCCAGTAAGTACCTGAAAGCCCTTGGCAGGGTAGAAAAACAATATTTAAAAAAAAAGATAAATTAATAATTATAGCGCAGTTGGATTCTCTCAGAACTACACCAGTCAGGACCTTTGAACTGCAGGAAGAGGTCTTCAGCTGGTCAAAGTCTGCCATGTCTGCTGGCTGCAGATCTCCCTCATAATCTATACATTTAGCTTACAGGCTAAAAATATGTACTCAAAACTGACAAGAAAACAAAGGGACTGGGAGCCTATTTCTTAGTGTAATCATCCAGATACTCCCTTGTGTCCCACATCTTGGTATCTATTTGATATCGTATCTCCTACTTTCATTCTTTGTACACAGAAACGCCCACACACTGACATATTTAAGCAACTTTTGATTGAGGTTTTGGATACACAAAAGCAGTCAGTTCAGAGTTAGCATCCCCATGGCAACTGAAACTTGTTTCTGTTATGAACACTATCCATAACATGCTCTGTCAGCCTGCCTGCCATCTTTCCTTAATTGCTCCGTGTAATATAGCTGAACAACTGAAATAACTACTTTTAAACTCATTGTTTCATGCATCTGTAACACCGTCTGTTTTGACTTAATGGTTTTTCACATTTACCATTCTGATATTAAAAGTAATCAAATCAGCAAGTGGTGTCACACTGAAATGAGCAAAAGCGTGTCCGTCTAGTTTCTCATGCCAATAACAAGTTGCATGTGGAGATGTCCCAGAAGCTGTGTGGTGGCACACCAACTGTCATGGAGTGATGTGTGGGCATCACAGTGGGCATAACAGTGTCTAAATGTGTACAATGATGCTATGCTGATGTGTGATAGTCAAGCAATTCTTATTTTAGGCTGTAAACACTCACTTCCAAACCAGAAAAGCATACAGTCCTCACTTATGATTACTCTTCTTCTAGGCTTGTCTTCTAGAAAAAAGCTCTTTCAAGTTAATTCATTATAGCTAAGGTTCAGGGGAAAAAAGTTCAAGAAAAAGTAAAATTGCATGCTAATATATTATTTTTTTTTGTGAGTGTGGTACAGAGGCATGTGTATACATTTACCTCTGTGTTGGTGACCCAGAGCAGTGCATATATGCTGAGTTCAAATGTGTGTAAGTAGGTCACACAACTGCAGAGCAATTTGCAGGGTGAAAACAGAGGCAAAGCCTTGGTACAGCTCCAGCTGTGGAGAAGCAAACATGGAGTCCTTGGCTGCACCTCTGTGTTTCTCGGCTGGTGGAGAGAAGTTACTGGTTTTTATAGTCTGTTGGAAGTATGTGAAGCCACCAGCACAATGATGGTACAGAAGAAAACAAGGGCTAAAGTAAACTCATACTCCTTGACATCTGCTGGAAATGATAATGTGTGCTTGTCATCTCAAAGACTTCCTAAATTCAGTGGAACTTCAATTCTGTGGACTGAAAAATAGGAATGTATTTGATTCTTCTACTCTTAAAACCTTCTTATTCCATGAATAGGTAAGGTAAAGAGACAAGGTTCAAGTCTTGACTCTTTCAGTGGGACTTTTTAGATTTTGAGGGTTTTTTCTTTGTCTGTTGAAGTCCAAGTAACTTTTAATGTGTACAACCTAATCTGTTTTCTGTTAGAAAAGTATTTTGAGGAAAAATGCAGAAATAATTAAAATTACTGGAAAGTCTTACTGAGGGGTAACTTGATGTGCTTATGTATCTACTTTTTGTCTATTGATTTCAAGAGATAATGTAGAAATATCTTATGAGTATGTTTGTTGTGATTCAACCAATATTCAACCAGCTTCTTCAGGTTCAGGAAGGATTAATCATTTGAGTCACCTTGTAATTTTCTGTAATCATATCTGTGGGTGGAGAAATCATTACAGTGACATAGACCTTTCAGCAGTCACAAAGCCATCTGGCCCCTGTGTACTTACTACCTCTTTATTCCACTTGTGTCCATCTAAAACTTTGGCCTCACTTCCTACAGAACCAGTCTCATAGCAACAAACAGGTTACTCTCCAAGGAGACAGTATGTGGGAACGTTTGTTTTCACATACTCCTGTTTTCCAATTTGTCTTTCTCCCACAAATTTTGTCACAATGGGAACGCAGTCTACAGTTGGCCTAATAGTCAGCATCATTACCAAATCAGTCAGATGTCATAGTTACAGCTGGAATTTCAATGTGCTTTGGGTTCTCTATAAACTGACAGCTAAAAATACTCTGCACTAACTAGATATGGGATTTGCAGGTACATGTGAAGAGCAAAAGGATGGTATGGTCAGCATAATAGTTCCAGTATAAATTGGGGAATGACCT
>NW_010202871.1:750-1333 GCF_000695765.1 Mesitornis unicolor | reverse complement strand
CACTCTCTGCCTCTCCTGAATTCATATTGTAAGTGTTCCCAACTCCTAATTGAATTTGCCCTCTCCTCTGCTCCCACCAGACCCACTGGTGTTCTGGGTGTACTGGGTGTGACTGGGATAGAGTTCATTTTCTCCATAGCAGTCCATGTGTTGTTTGCAGTGGTTGGGGTGTCCAGCAAGGAGTTATTTTTGTGTCCCAATGATCGAATTCTGCAATGAGCATCCATGACACTGCTGTGTGCCACCACCCTGCATTCTTTAGCAGCTCACAAGAATTTTCCTTACTTGAGCTCTTTCTTGAGATCAACTTTAGAAGAAGACATAAACCCTCAGGCCCTGCGCTGAGAAGATCCTTTCTGATGATAGAAATGCTGCTATGGAGGTCAGCTCTGTCACACAAGTGCTCACTGCCTGGCCCTGCCTGCTGTCACAGGACTGCCACACTGCAGGACTATGACCAAGCTGCAAGAGCACTTGGACCCCACAGTAGCACAAGAGCTAAGAAATAATGTGTGGAAGGGGAAAGAAAGCAGCTTTTGACAGACCAAGGACTGGTGCTCCCTGGCAGTGCTGCTGTGCCAGG
>NW_010202871.1:0-475 GCF_000695765.1 Mesitornis unicolor | reverse complement strand
TCTGGCTGGAGATGAGGGGATTCACTGCTGGATTCACTGCTGGAAGCATCACTGAGTAGGGAACTGCCACCAGTGGATCTAGATATGAGTAGAGGGGCTTCAGGTGGGCAAACACTGCAGTGTTGACACACAGGGAGACCACAGCCTGGGGAGGGAGGTGGTGGAAACAGCTTTGTGCTGGTCTGCACTGGGAAATGAGACAGAACTGCAACTAGGAATGCCTTGGGAGGGGAGATTTGGTGTACTGGGTGTGACTGGGATAGAGTTAATTTTCTCCATAGCAGCTCATATGCTGCATGCAGTGGATGGGGTGTCCAGCAAGGACTCATTCTTGGGTTCCAATGATTGAATTCTCCAATTTGCATCCACGGCACTGCTGTGTGCTGCACCCCGCACACTTTGGCATCGCAGAAGTATTTTTCTTACTTAAGCACTTTCTTGAGGTCAACTTTAGAAGAAGACATAAACCCTCAGG
>NW_010202870.1:0-5790 GCF_000695765.1 Mesitornis unicolor | reverse complement strand
CTCTCTCTCTGACCCTTAAATGGAGACAGAATCAAAAATACTACCACAATTTTTTAATATTTCAGTTAAATACCGATATTGAGCTCTTTTAAGAATTTAAAAAAACATCAGGGAAACACTTTTACTTAAACAATGCATTTAGCATTCTAATACAAAAAACCAGTTTCATCTGGAATAAGATCACAATCTAAGCGTTCATTTACGAGTCTCACTTCGTAAGGTATCTTGCCTGCCTTATTGTGCAGGGTTACAAATACATGTAATTGTAATACATGTATTTCCTCAAATAGTTGTGCAACCTAATCTAACTAGCATGGGTAGTCACAAAAATGAATGTGTGGTTTTCAAATGTGCTAACCATTCAAGTAAAAACATTCCAAAGACCATGGTACATGCACAGCTAGCTAATAGACAATAATGAGCATAACACCATATTCACACTGCTTGAACTTAAAATAACTGCATACTTACTATGTTGAGAAGACTCCCTCTAAGATCTACTAGCACTGAGGAACTGACTACTCTTATAATCAACTTCTGACATTGTTTCTAGTGCTGCACAGTAAATAAGCTGTGCTCTGATTATGTTTGAATGTAATACTGCAATCTAGCTGTCATAAAATATATGAAAGCATGTTTGTACATATAGGTAAGTATGAATCATGTTATGGGTTGGTTGATTTGGTTATTTTTTCATTCTGGAGAAGAAAAAACATTTCAAAATGAGGGTAGTCAAACACTGGAAAAGGTTACACAAAGCAGTATTCAAAACTTGACTGAATATGACCCCTGAAAAACCCATCTCACTTGATACAGCTTTTAGCAGGATGTTGGACCAGACGACTCCCAGCGTTACTTTCCAAATTAAGCCTGAGAAGCTTGAGTGCGTGCAAATCACTGAATATTTTTCCATATTTCCACTGTGTTAATGTCAGCCTCTGATATAAATAAGGTGAAAATCAATACCTGCTAGAAAACACCCAAGTAAATCTAGCCTTACTACACTATATCCTGAGTCACTAAAATATATGAACTGCTAAAACTGTGGTCACTGTAGACAAGAACTTTCAGAAAAATTGAATTGTACAGAGATCTACGGGTTTGGTCATTTAGAAATTCACCAGATGTGAACTTTGAAAACAGGTTCATCCTGTACACTAACAGCAACTTCAGAATTTTTTGAGTACTGTATATAAAAAGAACTGTTTGATTTTCTCTTACCCAAAGATCAATGATATGCTTCTAATACTTACTAGTAAGTAAGGAAAGTATCTTTAAAAATACATGAACAGTACTTTTTTACATTAGGTTATTTCAGAATAGCTGTCTGCTGTTGCTAATGTTACATTTTCTGATTACAACAACATAAGCACCCTAAATACCTACAACAGTTTCAAAAAGCTGTTTTCAGAATTATCTTAAATTTTCTTCTAGGATGGTTTGATGAAACAGTGACAAAAATGTGTTTGCACTTTATAGTTCATGTCTGCCAATGTAATAACATTGTTAAAACTATTGTTAAACTAATTAACAATGTTAATTATAGTTGCTTAGCCTAATCTGCTACTAAGTGTATCTCAGCTTAGTTTCTACCTCTCTCTATATGAGAAGCATCAACAGCATGCAGTAGAAAGCACTGCAAACACATGCAAACTTGTCTCAAAGACTACACTTTTAGGAGTACAACATTTGGCAGAAATACTAACCTATAACTGTGGGGAGGAACAGCCTCAGACAACAGTCTACACTGGGGGAAACCCAACTGGAAAGGAGGTTTGCAGAAGAGCACCCGGAGGTCCTGGTGGACAGCAAGTTGAACATGAGCCAGCAATGTTCCCTTGCTACAAAGAAGGCTAACAGTATCCTGGTCTGCGTTAGGATAAGTGTTACCAGCAGCTCGAGGGAGGTGATCCTTCCCCTTTATTCTGCAATGGTTCCACAGCTGGAGTACTGTGTCCACTTCTGGGTTCCCCAGTACAAGAGAGATAGAAAGATACTGCAGACCGTCCAGCAAAGGGTGATGAAGATGACGAACGTACTGGAGCATTCCTCCTATGAGAAAAGGCTGAGAGAGCTGGGACTGTTCAGCCTGGAGAAGACAAGGCTCAGGGGGGACCTTAGAAGGTACAAAGAAGACAGAGCAAGGCTCTTTTCAGTGACACACAGTGACAGGATCAGAGGCAACGGGCACAAACTTCCATTTGAACATGAGGAAACACTTTTTCACTGTGAGGGTGACTGAGCACTGGCATAGGTTGTCCAGAGAGGTAGTGGAGTTTCCATCCTTGGAGATACTTAAAAGTGGTCTCAACATGGTCTTGGACAACTGGCTGTACATAAATCTGCTGAAGTGGGGGAGATGAACAAGATGACCTCCAGAGGTTCTTTCCAAACCCAGCCACTCTGTGACTCTGTGAACCTCAAAACAGATACTTAATACAAGGCTATACAGAGCTGATAAACTTTGCCTCTCAGTAACATTTATTATCTGAAGCGTCTGGCAAGGCAATGAATATATTGAACAGTATTGTTTGCTGCCATTCCTCTTAAAAATATAAAGTCTGATGACATCTGGTGTCTTATTCATTCACAGACACAAACTGCCTCTTAATGTTCCTGTCTAATTTTCAAAGGTAGAGATGCTTGGACTTTCTATCATCACACTGATGTCAACCTGTAATCACAGCAGAACAGTGAAGAAAGAGATGAATTTAAAAAGTATTAACCTTCACTAATATCTTCTAGTTTTCAAAAGTCCTAGTTTGAATATGACCACAGATTTCAGATAATGTTTTTCTTTTTCAAATTACAATCTCTTTTTTGGCATATGCAAGGCAGACTTGTGCACCTAAACTCTCAGGAATCTTTTGGTACTCTGTGAACTGTTCTTCTTATAATGCTTAGAGTGTAGATTCATTAATTTTATGTTTGTTTGTAATCTAAAACTTAAATGCCAAAATTGTGAAATCTAAATTGTGTTTTGCCTCTGTTTTTATTTCAACCTGAAATTTTGGAGGAGAAAGATTCTAGCCCAGTCCATAACATCAGAATCAGAAATCAGAAATCTGTCTTACACAAGGTCTCCTAAATTAATATAGTATTCTCCATTCTTTGGCCATACCTCTGGTTTATTCATATCCTGCAAGAGATGTCACTCTGCTATCCATTTCCATATACTCTAGTTTCAAACAGATTTGGAATGATGCTAGAAATTATTGATACTGAGTGCCACTTTTTGAAGCCACAATACTCTTTATGATGGAATGCCAGATTAAATCCAGTTGGACCCTGTAGCTCTCATCACGGAAGTTCTGTTTTTACTTTGCCTCTTACTAATTCCTCTAACACAATACATTACTTATTTCTGAATTAATATGTGGATAAACATTAAAATGTGTGTGTAGCTATTCCATTTTAAACTGTTTTATCTTCATAATTTCTCTTTCATTGTTTGGGTTTCTACTCTGAATCTGAAGTGCTTTACATTTTCTGTTTCTTATAAAAGTATCCCTCAGTTAAGCTCTGTGTTCTCATATTCATCACTGTCTTAATTGTTTCTAGATGTACTCTATCATCACAGCATAATGCAATCCAAAAGCTCAAATACTAATCTGTTCCTCTTTTCTTCATTACAAAACACAGTTTATTAATTTGAGCTGGCTCTAATTTCCAAAGGCATTTTATAATCCCTGGGTTCAAACAGAATTAAATGTAGTATCATAGTGGTTTAGTTTCATACCACATGAATATTATATCTATATACATACACACACACACACATATTATGTAAAAAAAAATGAAATTACTATTATATAGAATTACAAGAATAGCTATATTGAACATACACTAAAATATATCTGACCTATATTTAATACAGTATTATAAAATAGCTTGAAAAAAAGCTACCAAATATTATAGTATAGCTCTGAAATCCTGGAAATCACTTAGCTATACCAAAATAAAATTCTAAAAATACTTTTTCAAATTCTTTGAATAATACAAAATTGAAAAAACAGCCATTCAAAATTGTTATTGTATTCACAGTATTTGTTTTATCAACACTCTTGCTATTTATTTACACAAAGTTCTGCAGCTAATTTAAAATTTATTTGGTTTTAATTGCAATATTCAATACCACTGGCTTCAGAGTTCCACAATGTGAGCTTCTTAATCTTAAAAGCAACAGAAAATACTAAGCAGAAAGAAGAAAGAAGAAGAAAGAATTAGAAGCCAAAGACAGCTTGTTCTATAGTAGATCTTTATTCTAAAAAAGGTACAGATATACACAGATATGCATGCAGACCCTAAAAGTAAAATGCTACAGTTGCTTTTTGTTGCTTAATTTTATACTACAAGATTAAAGATATAATCAAAATAATTCTGTTTCAGTGCAGATCTGAAATATCTTGACCACCATGTAGTTTAAGCTGATCTAGAATCAAATCATCAATGAAGCAATCTGTTAAAATACAAAGTATGATCTTCCACACTGGAAGATAGCATCTCCCTGAATGAAAAACTCCACAGCCGGAAGTTTCCAAGACTTCAACTGCATCTCAGGTTCTCTTTCTTGATGCTTTTGCCCTTTTTTAGGGTGCAAATACACCCAAAGCCCAGATGTGGTTTTTTTGACCCATCTACAGCTTTTGGTGGCAGTTGTGCACAGACTTACACTTTAGCTTCTTTCCTTCTGAAAGCCACACAGAAAAACCATGCAGGGTTTTAGTTTACATGAGAATTTGTATTTATTTTCTATAAATAATATTGGAAATATTTTTTTCAAGTAATGTTCACTGGTTATAAATAATGGGAATCATAAGCATGACTCAAGTGAATACATGAGTGTAAAGTAGAAGAATATTCATAAACATTGTTTTCAGCTCTATTATATCTACTTATGTCTGTAGGAAACTTCAGTCTACTACTACTACAGATGGAGTACCTAGGCTTCAAAAGCATCGTGCAACAAAATTTTAGAATGATATATAGATTAAAAAGAACAATTCAGTCTTTAATGAGTGAACTAAGTAATGTAACAATGAATCCATGGTGGCCATTCAAAACGGATTTTAAGAAAAAGAACAGTTTATTTGCTTCATAAAAACCTGTGAAGCATTCAGATTGAATAACGTAAGCAGAATGCTGTAATATAAATCTTTTTAATTTACATCCAGGGCTTCATTATGCATATTTTATAGCACTCCACAGAACTTTAATTTACAGATTTTTGGAACTTCACCAACCCCAAAGAAGTGCTAAACATGCCTGTTGGAACATTTAACCAAAGTAAGTAACTAGAGATTTCCTTAATGAGTGCAGAATTATCATTTATTTGCATTCTTAGTAGATTTAAAGCAGTAAGACCTATTAACAAGATAATGGTAAATGCTATTTGAATGTTAGTCTTCAGCAAAGTATTCACTAAAATGAGTAACTCAATGTACAAATTTCATAGTATGGAACTAAATTGAGCCAGCATTTGCTCAGCTCATTTAGGTAGGTAATTTAACTCAAAATGGCCAGTTATTGAACAGTGTGCAGCTGAAGAGACTCAAGGAAATAACTAATAAAAACTCTAGAATGCATCCTTAGTTTTCATCGACCTTTACTGTTAATTTTCCTAAATACTGAGCAGTATGAATACAGAATGAAATAATAACTTGCCATTACAACCTCTGTATACAGGAGTATACTCCTGTATACAACTAAGTATACAACTAAGAGTTGTATACAGAGTAAACAAACTCTGTAAAGAGTGTAAAGAGTCTGGAGCACAAGTTATTTTCTCTT
>NW_010202869.1:522-1319 GCF_000695765.1 Mesitornis unicolor | reverse complement strand
TGCTTAGCTTTAATTAATCTAAATTGATCATATTGAACTGATTAAACTTTGCATCGTCACAACAAAGTGACGTGGATTATGCTAACTCAAAAACAGATAATTTACAAGTCCTCCTTTGTTACCAGAATACCTAACCATATTACTCAAAAATTCTGAATTAAGAAATGTCAGTGAAATATAAATCATTGGAATACAAATTTGGTTGCAAGTATACAGATTAATTTAAAAGAAAAAGACAGCAAATGAATAAGGGTTTTATTTTAACATGAATGACAACATCTTCACTAAGTCATCCTCCTCAAAGCATTCACTTATTAAGTCTAGAAGGGTATTAAATATCTAACCTTCAGAATTCTGTCTAACTTTCTCACTAGGATGGTAAAATAAGGGTATTCGCGTTCATCCTTACACAAAGATCCTCATTTTTTTCTGGTTTTGGTGTTGGTTTGTTTTGTTCTTGGGTTTTTTGTAGTTTTTTTGTTTGTTTGTTTGTTTTTTAAATTTGTTTCTCTTTGTCTATCTAAAGCTCTCATAAAAATGCCCGTGGACAAGTCATAAGTTGCATTAAAAATGAGTAATTCCATAAATCTAAGAAAGCTGAATTTTTTCCCTACTTAATCTCAAAAGAGATTCTGAAAAAGCTGTACATAATGCAGAATAACTAATCTCAGAACAAAGGATCTGGTTATAACTCTCTGATTTCCAGAAGTACAGTATAAAGTACTGTTCAATTGTAACCCTGCAGGATGAATCAGGCGTAACACAGGAGACCCTCAGTTACAGAGGACAGGAGGGGC
>NW_010202869.1:0-362 GCF_000695765.1 Mesitornis unicolor | reverse complement strand
ATGTGAGAAACAGCACCATGATCCACCGATGGACACATCTGGGTGACATCAGTACAGTGTAGAATGCAAATCTTTAATAAGAGGAACAGTCAGAACAAGTTAAATAATTCTGGGATTGCAGCCCAAATCCACAGTTGATATACCTCTCACAGTAATTATAACCATGCATATTGGATTAACAACACCATACATCTAAAATCACAAGAGTGGTTTTGAAGCAGTGTAGTAACCAGCCATCATGTTATTTTGTTCCCTTTTGGCTTTGATAGCACAACATTTTCTTAGCAATAGCACCACTTCATTCTGGTTTCAATTGGAAACTCACCTGACGAATGAGCACAGGCATAATCTTGGTCTTTGTA
>NW_010202868.1:0-780 GCF_000695765.1 Mesitornis unicolor | reverse complement strand
TGGGGCTATTGAAGCGCTTCCAAGGGAAGGTTAAACTCAGCAAAGGCTTTCAGTCCTAGGCCCTTTCTTGTGGAAGTCGAAGCCGAACGTTTCCCATTTCGGAGCCATACTCCTGGTAGCTACCATAAAAGCCTGGAGGTAAATTTTGGCTTCCCAGGGAAGCTAAGAAGCGCAGAACCCCAGGTTTTGTGGGGCTACAGAAGTACTTTCCAGAGATGTTCAGGCCCCATAACAGCTTTCCATTATAGTCCCTTCGATGTTGGTGGAGGAGCCAGCCTTTTACTATTTCGGAGCTGGACACCGAAAAGCACCTAAGAAGGCGAAAAAGACAAAACTAGACAGTTATGCCTAGAAACTCTCATATTGCCACAATATGATGCAAAAGCACCAATATCCCTCAGAAATGCCAAAAAAGCTGAAAAAGTTTCGTTTTTAGGGTGTTAAAGTCGAAAATCAGCAGATATTCCATGAAACACTTAAAAAGTCAAAACATGACGGAAAAGCAGGAATATCAGCCATAAACGCCAAAAAAGCCGAAAAGGTGCCTAAGACAGCGAAAAACATAAAATTCAGAAGATTTGCCTGGAAACTCTTAACTTGCTACAATATGATGCAAAAGCACGAATATGCACCAGAAATGCCAAAAAGCTGAAAAAGTGCCAAATAAGTAGAAAAGCACAAAACTCAGTACTTCTGCCTAGAAACTCCTAAATTGCCAATATGTTTTGAAAAATTACGAACATAAAACCATATATAGTTATAATTACGAATATAAAACTA
>NW_010202867.1:501-836 GCF_000695765.1 Mesitornis unicolor | reverse complement strand
CTGGGGAACACCGCTTGTGACTGGTCGCCATGGTGGTGATGCTGAATACATTTGCTCATCAGAAGGCTCACTTACTTAGAAGGGAGCTGCTTGTCGTTCGGCTTGATGCAGCGCATGTAGTGCGGGGTGGTGGCATTCAGAATCTCCATCAGCAAATGCAGTGAGTTGCGGACCCGAAAGACAAAAATCACTCATTTTGAGGAGGAATGAAGGTGCTCATGCAACCCAAGTTGGCAGGTGCGGAGAAGCATCAACAGGCTGCAAACCAAGGCGCTGCAGAAGCTGGGATTCCCATGAGAACATTATTAAGAGAACACAAACAGCAGCTGGGATTT
>NW_010202867.1:0-335 GCF_000695765.1 Mesitornis unicolor | reverse complement strand
CGTGGAACATGATGGATGGGAAAGTGCTGTTGTATGTGAACATCATGATTGGCTGCATAGTCGGGTCCTTCTCTGTCGCTATAAAAGCTGAGGTAGAAAATAAAAACTTCATTTGGCATTCATCTGCTGAGTCGGTTTCTTGTTTTCAGCTCACCGCAATTGGCGCCCGAACAGGATTTTTAAGTGACTCTGGTGGCGACTCTGCAGCCGTAGCTGGGAAGACGGCAAACAGGATTTTTAAGCAACTCTGCCGGTGACTCCGCAGCTCAACTGGGGAGGAAGGTAAACTGCACGCAACGACTTCCAGTACTTGCTGTTGAACGGTAAGTGCGCGG
>NW_010202866.1:0-784 GCF_000695765.1 Mesitornis unicolor | reverse complement strand
TTATAGAACTGGAGAGTGCAGTTGTATTGAATCCGTGTATGATCCAAGGAGGCTACCATGCTGCCTTGTAACTGAGGGATCCGTCACCAAGGACTTATTTTGTTATGAGAAAGCTTTCAATTGGCATTAGTCACTGCCTTTCAGATATGCTGTATTATGCAGCAATGTGATGGTCTCTTTGGAACAGTTAACTTTTGATATATATCCTTTCAAGAAAACCTGTTGTTTTGCTTCCACTTGTAACTCAAACAAAATACAACTTAGATATTTCTAAAAAATAAACATTTTATGTTGTGTTTAATGGGATGGGAGACTAATTACATGTGAGAAAACAGAAATTACAACGTGTCATAAAAGTCTCTTCACGGTTGTAAAAAAACAACAGTACATCACAAAATATTAGACAACTTTCAGTGTGGCAGTTCAATAGTGGGTAAATGGTGATGAATGTGCTGGAGTTGGCTCACCCTGACCAACCAGACTGTTCAGGTACTGAATTAGACAAGAATCTCAGGTGTGTGCGTGTGGGAGGGAGGAGGTTTTCCAGGTGCAGTGAGGACATAGAACAGTTTGAATAGCAACAAGAAAAATAGCGAGTGAGGTTCCCTTTAATAGGATATTGTGAATATAAAAATACCAAAATATTTTTCCTCTCAAAACACAAGATATCAGACTATTAAAATGGAATACACATATTTCTTCACACAGAGATGTCATGCAAGTTATTGTCCTTTAAATACCCAAGATCACAATCACCAGGTTTAAACATCCAATTTACTTTCAA
>NW_010202865.1:0-1933 GCF_000695765.1 Mesitornis unicolor | reverse complement strand
TAATTAGTGCGTTAATCGGTTAATTAGCTCGGGCGTTAACGGCCCGGGAGGGGGGAGGAGCAGCGCTCACCTGCCCGCGTGTAGAACCAGTTCTCGTCGTACGGCGCCAGCTCCTTGTGCTTGGCCAACTTCACCGTGTCCGCCCACTCGGGCACCTTCAGCTTCCCCGACCTGCGCCGGGAACCGCGTCACCCAGGGCACCGGGAATAGGAACAGGGGACGGGAAACAGGGACCGGGAATGGGAACAGGGAACGAGGACCAGGACTGGGAACCGCAGTCACCCAGGGCAACGGGAACAGGACCGCGAATAGGAACAGGGACCGGGAAACAGGACCGGGAATGGGAACAGGGAACCAGGAAACAGCGAGTGGGACCAGGACCGGGAACCGCGGTCACCCGGGGCAATGGGAATGGGACCGCGAATAGGAACAGGGACTGGGAAACAGGGAACGGGACCGGAAATGGGAGCTGGGAACCTGGGAGTGGAACCAGGACCAGGAACCGGGGTCACCCAGGGGAACGGGAATAGGAACAGGGACTGGGAAACAGGGAACAGGACCAGGAATGGGAGCTGGGAACCCGGGAGTGGGACCAGGACCAGGAACCAGAGTGACCCCAGGGCACTGGGAACAGGACTGGGAATAGGAACAGGAACCGGGAATGGGAACCAGGAGTGGGGACGGGAAACCGGAGTCACCCCAGGGCACCAGGACAGGGACCGGGAATGGCCCCAGGGAACCGGGACCAGGAACTGGGAATGACCCCAGGGCTCCGGGAATGGGACTGGGAATAGAAACAGGAACCGGGAAACAGGGAACAGGACCGGGAGTGGGAGCTGGGAACCCAAGACTGGGACCAGGACCAGGAACCGGGGTCACCCAGGGCAACGGGAACCGGGACCGGGAATAGAAACAGGGAACGGGACCAGGAATGGGAGCTGGGAACCTGAGAGTGGAACCAGGACTGGGAACCGCGGTCACCCAGGGGAACAGGAATAGGAACATGAACCGGGAAACAGGAAATGGGACCGGGAATGGGAGCTGGGAACCCGGGAGTGGGACCAGGACCAGGAACCGGGGTCACCTGGGGCAACGGGAACAGGACTGGGAAACAGGGAACGGGACCAGAAATGGGAGCTGGGAACCCAGGAGTGGGACCAGGACCAGGAACCGGGGTCACCTGGGGCAACGGGAACAGGACTGGGAAACAGGGAACGGGACCAGAAATGGGAGCTGGGAACCCGGGAGTGGGAACCGGGAGTGAGGATGGGGACCAGGAGTGACCCCAGGGAACCCGGGAGTGGGAACCGGGAGTGACCCCAAGGGACCAGGAATAGGTACACGAACCGGGAATGGGAGCTGGGAACCCGGGACCAGGAACGGGAACTGGGAATGGGGACGGGGATCAGAAATAGGAACAGGAATGGGAACCGGGAGTGAGGATGGGGACCAGGAGTGACCCCAGGGAACCCGGGAGTGGGAACCGGGAGTGACCCCAAGGGACCAGGAATAGGTACACGTACCGGGAATGGGAGCTGGGAACCCGGGACCGGGAACCTGGAGTGGGACTGGGAATGGGAACCAGGGGAACAGGACCCAGAAGTGGGGGCAGGGACCGGGAATGGGAGTTGGGAACCCGGGAGTGGGAACCGGGAACGGGAACCAGGAAGGGGGACGGGAAACCGGGAACGGGAACCGGGAGGTGGAAACGGGGAGTGGGGACTGGCCCCAGGGAACCGGGGGTGGGAAACCGGGAGTGGGACGGGGACCGGCAGTAGCAACGGGAACCCGGGGAACGGAACCGGGAATAGGACGGAAAACCGGGAAAGGCTCCGGGGAACCGAACCGGGACCAACCGATTGCCCCGGGGATCCCTCCAGGAGCCCCGAGATCCTCCCGGTAACCTCTCCGGTACCCCGGTAACTGCTCCGGT
>NW_010202864.1:0-721 GCF_000695765.1 Mesitornis unicolor | reverse complement strand
GCTTTCTAATCAGAAGGGATTTTTTTGTATACAAATACAGCCTAAGCCACTGAACAAAGCAGAAAGAAGTTCCTAATGGCTTTTGGTGGGATGCAAGTGCACTGCTGTGATCAGGTGCTATAGCCAGCTCACCTGCCCTCAAAGAGGAGGAAGAATGCACCACAATTTG
The DNA here is from genome assembly GCF_000695765.1 of Mesitornis unicolor. NCBI lineage: Eukaryota > Metazoa > Chordata > Aves > Mesitornithiformes > Mesitornithidae > Mesitornis > Mesitornis unicolor. Next base: position 552 of record NW_010202864.1, on the reverse strand, counting down.
CATTTAGATGAGGTCAGGTTGTAGGTTTATTTTCCTGGTTGTTCTTTGCAAAGCTGATCACCCCACTCTGACCAGCTCCTGACAACCCAGTTTGTCCTTGGCTGGCAAAAAATCCTCCCAGAAGGTCTGAACGCGTGGGATCCCACCCAGCACCCACACGGGCTCTCAGGAGAGAGACAAAACAAAACCAGCCAAAAATAATTTTTCCTTTCACTGTAGCTTTCTAGGGGTTTAGGGTTTAAGATCAAGTAATTCCTTAGCTGTTTGTTTGTTACTGTAGTTCTTGGTTTTAAATACATTTGTTTCTAAAGACATTTGAAACTTTCAATGTGTGGTTGTATTCCCGGTGATAGGAGATGTCAAGTCATTCAGAGCTATGTTATGTTACTGGTATTTCTGTTCAAATAGTATTGAAAGGATCCAGGGGGCACATGCTCTCTTTGTGTTGCTGGGGAAACAGACATGGAGGAGCACTTAAAACATCAATGGACTTACTCCTTAGCTGGCTTTTCCTGCTCCTCTTCACCACCACAAGATTGGATCCTTCCAGAA
>NW_010202863.1:0-15035 GCF_000695765.1 Mesitornis unicolor | reverse complement strand
CCAGTTTTCCACCCAAGAGAGGGTGAACTTGGGTGGAAACCAGATCCGTCCTTCACGTCTCTTTAAAATCATTCCTCCCCTAGGCTCCCCAAGTTAAAAACCACAGTTGCAGGGGTGATGAAGGCCTCCAAACCCAAGTCTACGTCAAACCACGCGTGCTGACCCAAACTGAGGTTGGATGAACTGAGAGCAAACTGCTACTCACAACTGAACTGCAAGCAGCCATCAGGGTTTTGCTCTGGATTCTTCCTGATGTACAACCACAGAACCACTGAGGTTGGAAGAGACCTCTAAGATCATCAGGTCCAACCATCAACACAACACTACCAAGTTCACCACTAAAACATGTCCCGAAAATGACTGTATGAAAAAATCCATCATTTTAAACACAGAATAAGTAAGTATACAAAGTTCTTAGCACCCTCTCCGCAGCAATAAGATTTAGAGCAAAGGCATGGTGGCATATATGCCATATTTAAGCAGTAGGGCTTAAATCCTGCAGCAGACAAATCAAGGCCAGGTAATGCCTGGTACACATTTAGTAAACAGCTCAGTCACTCTTGGGGTGTTTCCAATTTTTACCTTATTATAATTAACCCAGTTTCTGCCAGTAATTATAAAAAGGGCAGAAACTACTACTTCTTGTTATGAGTCCTATGATTTTACAAACCAAAGTGGAATAAATTTTACGGCTTTCCACGGTAGCATTACAGAGATCTCTCCTTACGCTCTTTTGAACTACAGCCAGAAGTGATTACATGGTTTTATGATTCCACCTGGAAAGCAGCCACAGCTTGCTAGGTATCACTGCTGCGAGCACTGCTCTCAAGAGCAAGCTTGACTAGATAGTTAATCAATATTGAAGTCTTACACTGGCAGCAGATAGAAATGACAGATCTGAGGTAGCAGTTCAATTAATTCTGCTAATGAAAATGTTGTGCCACCTGCCAGAGAAATGGAGAACTGCTGCTTGTTTAGAACCCTACCAGTACTTTATTATTATTATCATTATTATTACCATTATCATTATTATTATTCTTTAATTAGGATTAGCATCCTGTAAACCCCATTTCAAAAGCAGGCTTTATTCACATGCAATGCACTCTCATTGAATCTCAGACAATCAGCTGCTGGGAATAGTTTTGCACCACCTCCACTGCAAAGGTGAGTTCTAGTTGAGAGGTATCTTAGCAATGAAATATGACTAAAACTGAGGTTTTCAAAACCTTCATCTGTTAAATTAAGCAAGACAACAAAAAAATCAAGGAGAAATGTGGAAAAGGTACCAAACAGCTTTAAGGCAGAAGATGCTTTTACTAACAAAAAAAGCACTTCCATACCATTATCCCATTTTCCAGTGGAAATCTGAGTCTCAGACCTCTTTACAAATCATATACAAACAGTTGCTCTACTTAATTCCTTACTAACATCAGTTTTTTTCAGTTATGATGCTGCATAATTCCTGTCCCTTCAGCTCAGTTCCCCCTTGGGCTGAAATCTGCAACAAAAGCTTCCTAAAACCCACGATGCTTTCCCCCAGAAATGGAAGCTCAATATTTTAATATTGAGAAGCACTCTAAGAGACCCCATTTCCCATCATTTAAGTGTGCATTAAAAAAAGATGCTGTCAGAAAGGTGCATGCAGTGAACTGTACCTCATTTTCGCCACAGTCAGAAGGTGTATCCTTGTGTATGGCCATCTGATACTTGGCAAATAAAGTGGCTGACTGGTTGAAGGATGATTTGAACTGGGGGTCTTCAAAGGAGACAGGTACTAACCTCACCTTCAGAGCAAGGAAAATACAAGCATGCTATTTTGAGTGCATATAGGCAGATAATGTGCTTCTGAAGGTAAGGCTAGTGAAAGATCTCCTCCTAGCCACTTCAAAGCCTCTGAAGTCAGTTTTCTGCTTCAAACACAGTAACACGAAAATCCTCCTATGGGAGAAAGCCTGAGAACTAACACTAAGCTAAAACTGAATCTCGACGCTTTCTTTAAAGAATAGAAATTGTATAACACTGGATCGCTTCAAAGCATCAGTTTATTCAACCTGCTTTTTCACCAAGTTATCTAACAAAGCAACCACAAATTTGATTTTCATCGTACGGTCTCAAGGACTTCAAAATGCGTTGGTTTTAATGGCACATCACTCATTGCCCCAGTTTAGCAAATAAATATTCTTGCTACATATACTTCTTGTCCAAACTCCTGAATTTTTTTCTGTATGGTACTGGAGATGCAAGATGCCTGACAGGTAACTATTACACACCACCTGGTCATTACAAGAAGCACTAACGATGTGTAGTTTGGATGGAGTGCACCCATTACCTCTTGAAGGGCTTAAATGGAAAATGAAGAGGTTTGTAAAACTTCCATCAACTTCAAACCACCAATTTGAATGTGTGATAAACTGTACACTCGCATGTGGCCCCGATCACGCTCGTTCCTCCTTATGGAAGCATTCAAACCAAAGGCAATGAAATCAGTTATCAGGGGAGTGTCCAGCTGGTTTTAGATCTGTATTTATAAGGCCCACAGTATCCATCTCCAAAAGCCTCCTCCTCTCCATCTCTTCCCCACAAAACTTCCTTAACTTCCCTATCCGCAATTAAGATCAAATATTTGTGGCACTCAAAGAGATCTATCCAAAAGGTTTGCACTTTCAGGACGTTGATTTTTTTTTATATATACAATTTTACACGCTCCTGAGTATACGATGGATATAAAATCCACATTTGTTTCTCCTAGAAACAAGAGACACGAAACGGAGGGGAAGCTGAGCTTTGCATAAAATTCATTTGGCCTCCTGACCTGATTTATAGTTGGTTTATCAGGTGGGTCCTTGTGAACAACCATCTGGTAACGCTTATAGACCTGGTAAGACTCCTGAAATGTGGCTTTGAACTGGGAACTTGGTGGAGATGATCTCACCACCCTCACCTTCAGAAGAAGTCAAACACATTCATTATTCCAATATCATGCAATAACTGTATATTTATACATATATAAACATCACAACAGAGAGAAGTTTTAAATTCCTGGACACGGGTCCTATCAATTTAATTAATATCAGCCAACTGCCTTCCAATTCTTCAGCTCAATTCAGGCTACTGAAGGCTTTTATATTTACACTAAATAACATACAGGGTTTTCAAACTGCAAATTAAGATGAATTAAATGTCTATAAAAGAGCTACACAAACAGTTTTCAAGAAATAATACCAACAAATGGTACACAGATTGACATTTTGAAGAGATTTTCTGTACTTTAAAATGTTCTCTTACACTTTCACACTGTATCCAAAAATACTTAAAGAGTCCATGCACTTGGAAGACTCCTGTCTGTGCTCTTTAGATAAAGACCCTGGCTTTTTGCAATAATCCCCAAGGGGATTTCTTGATATTTTTCAAATTAAAAGAGGAAGACAAAACAAAGTTTCCATATTTAATTACAAGTTAATTGTAACGGGAAGCTATGAGCCTTCCCCACCGTCACCCCTACACACACAAAATTTAAATAAGTATGAAGATGTTCAGACAAAGCCATCATATTTCTGTTAAACAGCTCATCAGAAACTCTGGAGGAGCCAATGAGATACATCGTTTCTGTCAGTTATTCAGGGTGAATCTTTTAAAGTCATCATCACTACCTCTTTGCATAATTACCAAAAGAATATGAAACATTTCACTTCCAATACCATTATTGATAATAGTAACTCCAGAAAATACTCGTATTCAGATGGTTTTTCAGCTTCCATTAAAAAAATATATATAAAAAATGGTTTTATGGGTTCGAAAGCCCAAAAGTCTTCCAGATGACTGTCACCATGTTACTAATGGAGTTAATAGCAACCAGTATATTAAGCAAAATTTTCCACTATCTCTTGTATGGCTTCCAAAGACATCAACACATATCAACGGCATTTATAAAGAACAGCTATCTTCTTATCTGTTACATTTCACGAACAGTTACTGCTTTCTTGTCAAGATTCATTAGCATAGCTAGTTTAAGTATTTATACACTGCAGAACTAAATATTGAATCTGGCTCATCATTCACCACTCAGTTAATTCAAAGTCTTTCGTTTTCGAGTCACACTGTATGAAATCAATTTACAAGGTATTTTGGTAACTCTGCTGCTCTCTGCTGTGACTGACTGCAAGTGCACGAGTACCCTCTTGTGGTTACACACAGCTCAGCTGCACCAGAGATACAGATATGTGTATGTATATATATGTATGTATATATGTATATGTATATGTATGTATATATGGATATATGTGTGTGTATATATATCATGCAGCATCACATATATTCCAAGATTTAAACACTAACCACTCCATAAAGTCACAGATATTAAACACTTACACATCCCAAAAACCCCTTAACTAGACTTCTCCTTACTCTACCTGTTGGAGGTAAACAGCGAATGAGACATTACCTCTAATTTGTGTGGTGCATCAGCGGGTAAAGAGACAAAAACAAAGTCTTCGATGGTTTTAGGTTGGTTTGGTTTAGGTTTAGAGTTTTGCAAGAGGAAAACTTGATCTCCTGCTTGAAGTTGAGCACCTTCAAGCGTGCACTTCTGGTTCTGAAGGAGCTTCTGCAGTTTCCTCTCTTTCCGGATGTCCTTTGCTTTTCGACATGGTGGCTTGCTCAGGTCAGCCCCTTTCCCTGCAAGGGCACAGGCAAAGAATTAAACAGCACATCTTGCAACAGATAAGCAGTTCTCATATCATTATTGGAAACAAATGGTTAAAATCACCATTAATTGCAGGCTGTGGTCTGAACGTAACGTGGTCTTTCACGTTTACAACTACCAACACTACCTGATGCCAAGCTAAGTTGCAATGATTTTTCCTCTAAGGCTGTTTAATGCAGCACTTTAATATGGAAACAACTTGACCGCGATTCCATCCCAGAGCCAAGGTTATACTTAAAAATTAAAAGGAAAAGACTTCCTGTCTGTAAAAGAGTCTGAAAAGTCTGTCTGTAAACCATTGCACCACATCTCTCTCAGAAACAAAGAAAAGCTCCTGTTTAATACATGGTACAATGATGTACTACGTCCAGACAGCGACGGGATCAGCTTGAAATCCTGAAAGGGAAAAAACCACCAAAACTACAAAACCTCACAGCCAAATTCATAGAGAATTGCTCTACTGCATTAGAAACTCAGGTCCTGCAGAAGACATACACCAAAAAAAGGATTTTATTTTTGTCACCTGGAGTCCATATGCAGTGTACAGAAATACCACCACCACCACTAATGTCATGCAGAAGAAAAGGCCACAGAAGCTTACATCTTTGCTTAAAGTTATAGTCAGATCGTGTGTTTTTACTACTCAATTCACTTTTAGTAATTTGCCTTTAACTGTTCATAACGTTCTCTTTGTGAAATGTTATTTACTTCAAAGAGAAGTCAAATCTAGAAAAGCAATGGATCAGCATGGAAAATGGTACGTAGCACCACAAGAACTCAGTTTTAAAGCATCACAAACCCAAAGAGAAGCACAAATAAAACCTCAGGTGGTCCAAATGCCTCAACAAATTACTTTTCTATTAAGGACGCTAATTTAAGATAAAAAGTCAAGATATGAGAGTGCCAGTACTAAAAAGTTAATATAAAGTTTTCTTCAATTAAAAAACACTAAAAAGACAGCTGGTACCCAGGGTACCCACTAAGTGCACTGAAAGGATGGCTACCAAACAAATGATCTACTGACAAGCAGCAGTTTCCCTAGACAGTACGATTTTAATCAATGCATAAACTCAAATCTGTAAAAGTGACAAAAAAAGCAAGAAACTTTTTCCTAACACTCTCAGTTCTGCCTAAAATGTGCACATCACGGCTGGCGATTCCACGTGGTGCACACAAGTGCGTGCACGCCGCACCTCGCTGCAGAAGCTGTGGAAGGGCTGCACGAACCTGCTGCACAGTGCTGAGAGACCCAGTTTTCCAGGAATTCCCATCTGGGCTCAGCAGCTGCTGGTGCAAGGTCCACAGAGGGAAAGTTGCACTGAAAACTGCATCAGCAGCCAGTTAATGTAATACAGAACAACTCTAATTCTGCATTTTTTATTACTTTTTAGGGCAGTAGTAGATGAGTCAGGAGGCCAAAAAAGAGCCATAACATTAAAACTTCCAGAAAGAGAGGAGGAGTGGAATAAACTACTCCCACATAGGGAAATACAGTCATATATCTTGCACCGAACCAAAACTGTAACAAATATTATGATGAACTGCTGAAGAATTACGCCATCAGCTTTCTCCTGAAATCCACGCATTTGCTACAGACTGGCAGCTTCTGCAAGACTCAGCTTTGCAAACGGGAAAGTACCCTGAAGGGTGAGGTGCTTTCATTTGAAACGTTAGGAAGACACATTTCCAGCACCGTTAATATTTATAAGAAGTCATACAGTATCCAAACCCACTTAACTACAGCTTATCCCACTTTACTCTCTCGAAGGAAATTACATGGAGATTGTTTTTTCCAGAACTCCCATGAAAGCACAGTTAATTCTTTCTTTCTTTCTCCTTCATCTGACCAATAACTTACCAGCCAAAACGGCCACCTTTCTTGTCCCCTACCTGCTTCAAACCTTCCTGTGGATAACGGGAACAGTGGTACCCTTCTGCAAACTGGCAACAGGGAGAGCACTGGTGTTTTGGAAGCTCACTGACATGTTTTGGGTCACTTCACCTGCAAAGAATCGCAGCCCTCACAGCTGCTGCCTGCATCTTTCTTTACCAAGAGATACATGGCAGAAATTGGCAAAATACTTTATGGCGGGATAAACGTTTAAGGATCAGTGAGGCTGTGAACCGTTCTTTTTAATGGGCATCCCGTGCAGAGTTTCCAGAGGTTGTAAGTGCACCCCTGGGGCGCGTTAGCAGCGAGCTCTCTGTGGCTCACACTGAAAAGTTCCCCTCTGGTTTCTCCACGCACACTCCATGAGAAGTCGAGAGCATTTAAGGGATTTAGGAAAGGAGCTAATACTGCTTTGGCATTTGCCAGACATCCTAAACTGCACCAGCAGATGTTATGATGGAGTGTTCTTACCTCTCACCTAAGGTTTTGGGGTATTTGTTTCATCCATACAGCTAAAATCATTCACCAGAAAAGGACAAATGTTATGAGGAAAATACAGGTACTATGTGACCTGTCCGTGGGAAGAGGAAGAGTTTATTTAAAATACTCCTGATACAGATGTACTCAGCCTTCAAACGTATCAGGATCTGCTTCACGTCTCATATCTTCCCTAAGCTGTCAGGCTAGCAAGAAAAACTTAAAACAATGAATGCGCAATACAGACATAAGCAAACCTTCTTATTTTATCTGAAACTGTGCAGAAACAGCCCATTATTCCTATAGGACAATGACCTGGTTTGTTTATAAAGGAATAAAAATGCAATTAAACAATCTTATTATGGAATAAGTCTACATTTTCCAAGATGAAAACTAAACATCTTTCTATCTGGAAAATTTTAAACTGAGTTTGACCCATGACACCACCTACTCTTATAAAAAACGGAAAAATTCAGTAGGGTTACTGATGCACTTACTGTTCACTTCTATACTTCATCTAAAACCTCCAGGAAGAAGCAGTAATGCATATTTCTCCTCTACTAAAGTAAATCCCCATGTTCTGAACCAGAGTACAACGCTTCTGGTTTTATTCTGCATTTCCAGTGTTTCAAGTTATTCTTAACACAACTGAAGACCATTCGTCACCTTTTGCGAAACAACAGCAGGTTTACGCCGATAATTTACCCAAGACTGCCACCTGCAGTCACTATCCACTTCACTTGCTTCCAAAACGAAGTCCACATAACCCAAAGTTTGTCAATTACTTTAAAAACAAGACGGTTTTGAAAATTTGCACAAGAAATAAAAGTTACGTAAAGTATATAAGGGCTACAACAGTTCTGACTGCATTTTATAAAACCAAAATATAAAACACAGCCTTAAAATTTCTGGAACAGTTTTGCAGAATGTGCAGCAGCACTGCTTCTGTGCAGCACTGCTGCTCTTGTGACCAAGCATTTCTGAAAATTTTCCTTCTTGTTTAGATGCAAAATTGCTTGTTAAGCTGGTCAAAACCTGATCCCATTGCAAGGAGTGATCACTAAGAAAAAAGCAACACTATTTTACTTGGTATTAGCCACCCTATAGGAGAAGACAAAAATCTTTGTGAAAGAAGTAGTACTTTGAAGTACTCATAAACACCGGCACAGCATGTAACAGGTAAGTGAAATTAGGAATTATTATGATATCCCAACAAGTGTAGAAACTCTAAAGCATCCAGTTTTCACCACGGGTTTAACCAGTATTATTTGCCATGCACTGGCTAACTGCAATTCAGAAAACAGCCTTTATTTTTCTGAAAAGGCCATTGTAGAGGCTCTGCAAAACTGGAATCATGCTCTGTAAAACAAGGCTGCCACATCTGCAACCTCTGGGCCACAAGAAGCCTGCCAGCAACTCTGCCTTCTTCTCCAGTGTAGGCTGGTGGCCAAATGAGTTATCCTGGCAATAATCATAGCAACCATACTGGGTTGGAAGGGACCTACCTTTAAAGCTCCTCCAGTCCAACCCTGCAGTGAGCAGGGACATTGGTACCAGATGAGGTTGCTCACAGCCCCATCAAGCCTGGCCTTGAATATCTCCAGGGATGGGGCCTGCACCACCTCTGGGCAACCTGTGCCAGTGATCGACCACCTCATGGGGAAGAGCTTTTTCCTCATATCCAACCTAAATCTGCCCTTTTCTTGTTTAAAACCATTCTCCCTCATCCTATTGCTCCATGCCCTGGTGAACAGCTCTTCCACAGATTTCTTATAGGCACCTTTCAGGTCCTGGAAGGTCACTATAAGGTCCCCCTGGAGCCTTCTCTTCTCCAGGCTGAACAACCCCAACTCTCTCAGCCTGTCTTTGTAGCAGAGCTGCTCTGTCTCCTAATCCTCTTTGTGGTCTTCTCTGGCCCTGCTCCAGCACTTCAATGTCCTTTTTGTTCTGGGGACTCCAAAGCTGGACCCAGCACTGCAGGTGGGGTCTGACCAGAGCAGAGCAGAGAGGCAGAATCCCCTCCCTCCATCCGCTGCCCACACTTCTTGTGATACAGACCAGGTTGGGGTTGGTTTCTGACCTGCAGATGCACATTGGTAGCTCACATCCAGCTTCTCATCCACCAGCACTCATTCCTTTTCCTCAGGGCTGCTTTCCAGCACATCATCTCCTAACTTGTACTGGTAACGAGGATTGCCCCTACCCAGATGCAGGACCCTGCACATGGCCTTGTTGAACCTCAGGAGATTCACTTGGGCCCACCTCTCCAGCCTGTCCAGGTCCCTCTGGATGGATCCCTTCCCTCTGGCACATTGACCTCACCACCCAGCTTGGTGTCATCAGTAAACTTGCTGAGGGTGCACTCAATCCCACTGTCAGTATCATTAATGCAGATATCAAACAGCACTGGTCCCAGTACAGACCCTTGAGGGACACCACTTGTCACCCTTTTCCATCTGGACACGGAGGAGTTGACCACTACTCTCTGGATGTGACCATCCAGCCAATTCCTTATTCACTGAACAGTCCACCCATCAAATCCACACCTCTCCCACTTCGAGAGAAGGATGTTGTGGGGGACCGTGTCAAAGGCCTTTTAGAAATCCAGATTTCCTCATCTACTGATGCAATTAATCCACCCACCCCTCACCATCTTTCTTCCAAAAATCACCCAAGTCCCACAAGAACACAGCCAAGACACAAGAGAAGCCGTAGGACAGGAAACCCATGGCACTCTATGGGCACATCCTTATAGCAGTAGTCTCCAGCATTTCTTTTCCCTGAAGGACCCCTCAGCACAATCTCCCCCACACAGAGGATCACCCACCAGCTGACAAACTGTCTGTGAGGTTTCAGAAAATTTCACAATTACAATGGAAAACGTTGGCTGAGTGGTAACGTCCATACTGAAAGTGACCAATACTAAAAATAGTATTATAATCAAAACGTCACCAATATTTGATGTAATTTCATACAAAACTCTAAAATTAATAAGCATTTGCCTTCAGTTTTTGGCACAAAAGCTGCAGCACTATATAAATACACCAGAAAGTAAAATGAGGGTGACTGCCTTATTGGTTGCACATACTCATTGTTCTTCCTTAAAGAAATGTAATGGTAAGTTCAGAGCAAGAAAACAAGAAATTACCACTGGTTTTCATAATTTCCCATCCTCTTCTGACACTGCTTTTCTAAAGTTACCCAAAACCTAAAACAAGGCAAGCTCCCTAAGAGATTAAAAAGCTCAGCTAGAAAATGTTTGGTTCTGTGGGGTTTTTGGGGTTTGGGATTTTTCTTTTGTTTGGGTTTTTGTTTGTTTTTCCTTATTTTTTTTCAAATCAGCAGAAAGCTGTTCAATTTCTTTAAAGCCTAAGAAATAAAAACACAATAATACACTGAATGTATTCCCAATGACAAGTCTGTAGCAAATAGTCTAAGAAAGCATAAGAAATACAGCCTGAAATAAGTTACTCAGAGGTGTATTCACAGGGTGTAGATGATAACAACTTGTATAACAGGATGGATGACCTGCAGAAATGAATAAACACGAAAAACAATGCCTAGGGCGTCTTTGCTGGGCCTTAACCTGGTTTCCTGCACAAGAGACAAGGTTAAGTCTTAATCTAACGCAGTAACTCGCCCTCCTGCAGCATCAAAGCCGTGCCCAGGAATTTGTCCTGCACAACCATACCTCAGGGTGCACGAAGCCCAAGTAACCACATCTTATAGAAGAAAGGGAAAACCAGATGCACATCTTGTTCTGTGCATAAAAGTATCCTGAACTGGAAACTGGTCCCAGTATCTGATGAGATTCAACCACCTTGACCTATCTGACCACAGTCTAAATAGCTTACAGAAAACTACCAGCTGTGGATATGTAGTCTCAGTAACTAAACTAAAAAAAATGAACATAATGAAAAATCAATGCAACTTTCAGGAAAAACCAAGAAGACAAGTAACACACAGCACCCCTCAATTTGTAATTCCAGTTCTTCATTGGCAAGAACACAGGGAATAAAAAGAAACAATTCTTGAATTACTAGGCAAGATAAAAACATTTGCACGCAAAATCATGACAGTACATTCCAATCACAGAATCACAGAATCACAGAACGTTAGGGATTGGAAGGGACCTCAAAAGCTCATCCAGTCCAATCCCCCTGCCGGAGCAGGAACACCCAGATGAGGTTACACAGGAAGGCGTCCAGGCGGGTTTTGAATGTCTGCAGAGAAGGAGACTCCACAACCTCTCTGGGCAGCCTGGGCCAGTGCTCTGTCACCCTCACTGAGAAGAAGTTTCTTCTCCAATTTCAGTGGAACCTCCTGTGTTCCAGCTTGTGTCCGTTACCCCTTGTCTTATCATTGTTTGTCACCGAGAAGAGCCTGGCTCCATCCTCGTGACACTCACCCTTTAAATATTTATAAACATTAATAGGAGGACTCTGCACTTTCCCCTGTTATATTTCATTAAATTCTTCCCTGCCCAACTCTCCAGCCTGTCCAGATCTCGCTGGATGGCAGCACAGCCCTCTGGCGTGTCAGCCACTCCTCCCAGCTTGGTGTCATCAGTAAAACTGCTTATAGTACACTCAATTCCCTCATCCAAGTCATTGATGAATATATTGAATAATACTACCAGAAATTTGCCTACCTGGCTTAGGTGGTGCGTGAACAACTTTAGCCGAATGTGACGGTCCTCCGGGGACTGGCGTGTCTTTATCTGCACATATCTGAAGAGAACCCGACTCCACCTTCTGCTCATTCACCTCTTCTTCTGTTTCTCCTGTGCCCTTATCTTCATTTTCCACACTCTCTGTGGGATCCGCACTCAAGGGAGTCAGTTCAGACTGACTGACGTGAGATTCACCTCTGTAGGCAAAATCACACGCGACCACATCTTCTATATGGGAATCCATCGGCTCTTCTGTGAAATAAAAACTGTGTGAGCTGGCTTCTCTCTGCAGAGCCGCAGCTCACAATTTGCACAATTAACATTCGTATTAGATTTACTCCTTTCCAATTTTACAACAGATAAAGTGACTGTTTGCAATACTCTGAAAACAGAAAGCTTCCTTTAAGACTCTAAATTACCAGCACCAACTCACGTATGGGAATAGTTCTATTTTCTCCACTAAAATGGGGCAGTCTTCAGCAGCCACAACTTCAAACAAACCAACCCAAAGACACAAAACCAGCACCACTCAAACACACACACAAATTATAATGATTCAGGACCAACACAAGTTCCACCACAACTGAAAAGCTGGGTTTGGTGTTAGATAAATGAGGTGTGCAGCACCTGTGAACAGCAATCACCTGGAAGAAAAACCTCCCTGCTTGTGTTACCTTTTCTCTGCCACTCACTGTCCTGCTTAGTCCTCCCCAGATTATGACAGAGGTAAAAACAGTGTCTAATTCTCTATGGCATAGACAGAAAGTAGACAAAGATAGAAAGTAAACATCTGCCCAGAGATGAAAAGGAAAATAATGCAAAAAGCAAAGAAACATATTCTTCAACAGAGCAAGTCAGGGGCACAATTTGGTCTCTGGGCTACACAGTGCTCTTTATAAAGGGGTCTATATACAAAAATCAAAGTGTGTTAGTCATTCAATCACTCCAGCAGGTATCTCACTCTCCTTTCAGACACCACTTGTATTGGTTTTCACACACCTTCACACAATTTCTTACCTTCACTCACTACTTTCGACACGTCTCCTTTGGAAAGAAATTTCAACATTTTCTTCAGAACTTTCTTGTGAGATTTGGAGGTCTGAAAACGCAAAGCTTGGCACCTTAAAGAGGAAAAAATCATGACTGTTTCTTTTGTGAAAGATTATTTCAGAAAGAAGTATTAAGGAACCACTTCAAAATGTTACACTGATATATATATATTTTCTATTTAGCTCTTAAATGCTGGGAAAATGCCAGAAAAGCACATCTACATCTACAATTATCCATAGCCATTCAATGGACAGCATCTGGGTTACTAAAGCAGTGTTTGTGGGCAGCAAACACATTGGGTCACCTGCAACCAGCGAGCAAGAGAGCGACCACAGGACTCTTGCTTTGGATCGCAACCCAGAAGCAAAAGGCAAGGGCAGACACTTAGCAGACTGCTTACAGAAAAACATCACTGAGCTGCTGATTTGCCTGTGCACAAACCAAGCAACACATACTTAGTACTCAAAGTACCATTAAAAGTAGGGAAACTTTTCAAGTATTGTGTATTTAAAGCAGTTAACACAAATGGCTGAACTTATCTGAAGCAAACCACTTACAGCAGGACATTTTGAGCTTCTTACCTTATTGTGTATTGAGGACAACACGTTTGATTCATGATAGGTTTGTAGACGTACTTTCCACTTCTAAAAATAAGAATAAATATGTATTGATTTTTGGTTCCTTATACTACAAACTAAATGGAAGATGAACCCTTTTTGTTATAATGTTATCAAAATACTACATGAAGAATAACAAAAGTCAAGAAGCAAGTTCTTCAGCTTTTTGCTGCTATACTAAAATACCGTATTTTTAAAACAACTGATTATTAGGTCGAGAGAGGTTCTCCTCCTCCTCTACTCTGCCCTGGTGAGACCACATCTGGAATATTGTGTCCAGTTCTGGGCCCCTCAGGTCAAGAAGGACAGGGAACTGCTGGAGAGAGTCCAGCGTAGGGCTACAAAGATGATCAAGGGAGTGGAGCATCTCCCTTATGAGGAGCGGCTGAGGGAGCTGGGTCTCTTTAGTTTGCAGAAGAGGAGACTGAGGGGAGACCTCATTCATGTTTATAAAGAGATAAAGGGTGAGTGTCACGAGGATGGAGCCAGGCTCTTCTCGGTGACAAACAATGATAGGACAAGGGGTAACGGACACAAACTGGAACACAGGAGGTTCCACTGGAATTTGAGAAGAAACTTCTTCTCAGTGAGGGTGACAGAGCACTGGACCAGGCTGCCCAGAGAGGTTGTGGAGTCTCCTTCTCTGGAGACATTCAAAACCCGCCTGGACGCCTTCCTGTGTAACCTCATCTGGGTGTTCCTGCTCCGGCAGGGGGATTGGACTGGATGAGCTTTTGAGGTCCCTTCCAATCCCTAACGTTCTGTGATTCTGTGATTTTCCTGGTCAATAGTGTCAAGTTACAAAAGAAGTCACTGAGCATTAGACAGCTATTTCTATTACAATTACACATGGAAACCAGTTAACTATCTTCACAGACCTAAATTATAAATCTGGATTCTAAATTGAATCTAAACTGACAACACGGCTTTATATTTCCTTTTCAAATTTACCTTCGCCATCCTCTATCAATGAGATCCTGGTAATCTTGAACTGTCATCGAATGTGCCCACATACCTGAAATAAATAATACAATAATACACTTGACTGACCACAGTTATGCTTTGAAACATTAAAATACAGGAGATTCTACAGAAATATTACTATAAATCTGAGCAGCTAATGGTGACTTTTGAACAGAAGTCTTCTGAGGATTTGGCCCATTCACAAATCACATAAATTACTGATTTCCACAATATAACCAACGTAAGTCCTGGGATGCAATCAAATACATTGCTCTCACTGTACAAGTTACAAAGTTCACCTCTCCACTTGCTGTCTTGCCCAGACTTACACAAACAAAACGACATAAAATTCCTCCTTAATTTTATTAAACCAAGTTAAATCACTGGGTCAGAAGAAGCCTTCAGCGAGGTGCTGAAACCGACACAGACCATTGCCAGGGCCCCCTCAGACACCAACTGCCCAGGCGGTCACCGAGCTGAGGTCTTGCCCTCAGCCTGGAGGAGCACTCCTGGAAAACCACCGGGCAAGGTTTCCCGGTGAACCCATGGCCTCCGGCGGCCCCGGCCCTCCCTCGCTTCGCAGACTGACCCGTCTGCCCGCCCAACCCCGCAGGCCTCGGGTGAGGGGTTTCGGGACCTCCCCCGCAGGGAAGGGCAGCTGCC
>NW_010202862.1:0-15480 GCF_000695765.1 Mesitornis unicolor | reverse complement strand
TGTGTCCACTCCCAACTTCTTGTGCATCCCCCACCTACTCACTACTGGGGCAATGTGAAAGGCAGAAAAGGTCCTGATGCTGTGTAAGTACTGCTCAGCAATAGCCAGAACATCTCTATGTTGTCAACACTGTTTTCAGCACAAAGACAAAACACAGCACCCTATGAGCTGCAATAAAGAAATCTAACTGTGTTTCAACCAAAGCCAGTGCAGTACTTCTGGGGAAAAAAAAATTATATATATATATATATAATAAGTGAACCCTTATGCTTTTATTCTGCTCCTCTGAAAACTTAATAGGACAATAATCATCCCCTGAATTTCATGAACTGTTCAGAACTGTGCAGTAAGTATATGCAGTAAGTCCAACAATGTCGCAAATTTATAAACTGTTATTATGCCATTATATAAATTGGTGGCATGTCCTCCCTTGAATCTTGTGCTCAATTCTGTTCATACTGGCTCAAAGAAAGAGATAACAAAAGTAGAAAAGGTCTGTAGTAGGGCAGTGAAACTTATTAGAGGCATGAAATGACTGCCATGTGAGAAGAGATTAAAAAGATCAGGGTTGTTTAATTTCAGAGTTAAGTAAGAGTTGATGTCACAAGGGCTTATTAAATCAGAGATGTCATACAAGTCGACTGAGTGTTTCTGTTTACTCCTTCATATAATACCAAAGCAAATTATAAAGAAAAAAATCTATCATCTGAAATGAAATACAAATTTCATACAACACTGTTCAGAAAGAAACCAAGGAGCTCACTGTAGCAAGAATGACTCAGAAACAGAGCCTCCGGTACTCTGAGAAATTAGTATAATATCTTTAGCTACATTGGACAAAATATAAAACTGGAAAGAATAAGAAAGAACAAAGGAAATATAGGACTGAGTGAATCAGGTTTACCCACACTTCAGGGGCTGTACCACACCTGCTCTCACTAACACACATGGTGTGTACAAGTTTGTCCTGGTTTGAGCTAAATAGAACTAATCTTTCTATTTAGCAATTTTACTTTTCAGCTCAGTCTCTTTTAAGTGGCTGAACTTGCTGAAACTCGCAGCATGTTTTTCGAGACAGTGTGATAATCTCAAGGCCGCTGTCTCACCATGGGTGCCGTGTCTGCGCCTATGGGGGAAAAGCGGATCCAAAACCGACCAACTAGATATTCCCTCCCACATACATCATACTTAGTACAAAGCCGAGGGATCACAAGGGTCTCAGCCCCTCCATCTTGGAGCCTTTCCATCTTGGACCCTTCCTTCCACCTTGACCCTGCGGCGGCGGAGGTCTGAGCAGAACCCTGCTTGTTCGTCTGCCTCTGATCCTGATTTGTGTGT
This sequence comes from Mesitornis unicolor, assembly GCF_000695765.1. Taxonomy (NCBI): domain Eukaryota; kingdom Metazoa; phylum Chordata; class Aves; order Mesitornithiformes; family Mesitornithidae; genus Mesitornis; species Mesitornis unicolor. Next base: position 14,142 of record NW_010202862.1, on the reverse strand, counting down.
CCTGCATCCTGCTCCCACCTGCTAAGTCTGCACTGGGACTTTTCCAGTGCCCTGCTCTGCAGAGTCTCTGGTAACTTATTCGTTATTGGGAGGAGGGTGGGGGAAGGATTTTATATTGGTTTTGTGTATATATTTGTACATATTTGCATATGTTTAATTATTTTCCTATTAACATTATCATCCTGTAGTATTATTGTTTTATTAAATCTGTTAGTTTTATTTTCCAACCTGTAAAGTCTCTCTCCCTTATTGTATTTTCTCTTCCCTTCTGGAGAGGTGAGAGGGGTTAATAGAGAGCATCTGACCAGGATTTAGTGGCCAGCCCAGCCCTAAACCACGACAAAGTTGCTCCTTGTTATTTATGGTTTTCAGATATTTGTATACAATGAGTGTGCATCTGGTGAAGGTAAACCACAGATGTTTATTTCTATTATTTTTGCCTCTGAAGTCACTACCATCATACTAATAAATCTGTTGTTGCTCTTCATATATTCTCTAACCAGTGTTTCTTAGATAGGGATTATCACCTTCATATCATATTCTGTGCTACATTTGTCATCCCAACTGACTCAAATTGCTTGACAAAATTTATTTCTATGTCTCTCTAAAATATAAAAACCCTTTCAAACAGATTTAGCAGAGCTCAAACAAAGTTTTAATTCTCTCTTATGCAAGGATTCCTTAGTCACACTTCTCTGGAAAATGAAGGTACATGTACCTTAGGAATCATCCACCATGTTGAAAAAAGAGCAATTTTGAGCCATCTTATACGTGACAGAGTCAATGAAATTACTGTGCTCTAAGTGTGCGCGTACCATTCTCTTGGAATAAGGTAAGAGCTCCTTATACAAAAAGAGATTAGATTTGCAACTGATTAACTCAATATTTTTCTTCAACTGAGCAAAACAAAATGATTGAGAGAAGAGAGAATGGTGGCTTGAATGTTAACATATTGCCTATATGAGTATAAAGATGATGAATGTCAGGTGTGCATCTTCCTACTATTTACCCAAATCTAACAAATGAACACAAACGACATCTATCATATTTATTGTAGTTATTTTGATTTCCAAAATCTGTTACAGGGTAACACTCCAGTTGAGTCCTGAGGAACCACTGCACTGAGTTTTGTAAAGAGGCAGACAAACAGGGAGACTCCTAACATGAACAGCCCCAGAAATGTGCTTATTATTCCCAGATGTGATTGTATATCCGAGAGGTGCATGTTCTAACTTTCAGCTTGCTCTTTTACCTTATTTTTCCCCTAATAACTAATTTACTTATCATAATTTGGTACATTTGGAAAGAGCTTATGTAAACATTAGTTGTTGTGTTTCATATAAAATATTTAATAAAATGTTTTCTGCTGCAAGATTAGTCAGAAGTCAACTGTGCTATACTGAATAAAAAAGTAGATGTTTAATATGAAATACTAATTAAAATAGACAACATCTCAGAAAACAGGCATAGTGAAAAAATACATTTGTTTTACTTTTCTGTCCTACAAAAACACTAAACTTTAAGGGCAAGACCACTCTCAGCATACCACAAAGGGAGGTAGTGATGACAAACCACCTCTGATACTGAAAGTGTCATAGCCACTAGCCCAAGCATGGTATGCAGGTGGTCTCCTGCTCTGAGACAGGAAGATCCCTCTGTGGCACAGTTACATAGAGTAGCTTTTTTATTTAAATAGAAGTTAGAATGACTAGGAGGAGGCTTGGGTTCTCATCAATATACCTTTGCTCTCACTCAGTAGACTAATCCTACATTTTTATTAGTAACGAAGGTATTGGTGTTACTTTAATAGGGTTTGGGATTGTTCGCTAATGTCCCTGTATAAACTATTAATATTTTAAATAACTATTAATATTTTAAACAACTCTGGACCAAAAATATTTTAAGTGGCCATTGAGGTATTTGTGCAATACTGAAATAGGACCCCCAAATAATTTTAGGAATAAATTACTAACACTTAGAATTTACAACCACACTCAGAGGTGCAATTTCTGTTAATAGTTTTCTACAAAGAAACGCATAAGAGCAATAGCAGTTGATGTAAGCCAAGCTGATTGTAGCCAAGCTTCCTGCAGTCCTATAGCCCCTATAACCAGGGATTCTACCTATTCAATGTTCATTTAGTTTTGATACATTTCAAAGCTGTCTACCACCTTCAGAGAAAGCTGACTGAATGGACAAGTCAAAGATAAGCAAGAGCTATGAGAGAAGTAAACAACCTGAAAGTGGGCAAGCTGAGGACAAGGCAGCAGCCTGAGGTTATTAGACTCCAGAGCACCCACAGCAGCACAAGCACTTACAAATATGCTAGCTTCACATGCTTCAGAATTCACTCCTTACTGAAAATATAATTTAAAATTAGCCATCAAGCAATGGGAAATGAGTCTTCCTTCATGAGTTTTCATACTCATTCTACTTGGACTTTCTTTTTGTTTTGGTGCATTTCATCCTTTTTTTTTTCTCTTTACAGTATCAGCTCCTAGATAGTTTCTCTCCACTGTTTAGTTACATTTATGTACTACGCAATCCTGCCTACAAATATTCATTAATGGGACATTAATAATGAGACACCGATAGCATGTCATGGACTGATTCACTGTTCCTCGGCTGAAACATTTCAATAAACAGAGTTATTAGGAAGGAAAAAAAAAACTAAAGAAAACCAAAAATCAAATATGACAAAAGATTTGCTGAAGGAGCTCCTTCAGAAAGCAAAATGGATCATGCATGTAAGGCACATTATGAACTTGTAAGTTAGCTTATTAAAGAAAGAACAAACAAGTGACTGCTGCAGCGCTGCACAAATCACACCATACGGGCTGGCTTAGTGCACTGTAGAAATTCTGAGCTCTAATAAGATGGGGGGTTTTAAGTACATTTTTCTCCTCACTGATTTTACAAGAAATGTGTAGCAAATAAGACCCAGATTTGACTTTTAAGACAGCTTGTTAGCTCAGGGAAATGCTGTTGTGAGAAACTGGAGGAAGCCGAGTTGCAACAGATATTGCTTGCCTTCTCAAATCTTTTCTGAGTTTACATTAAAGGCATAGAAATCTGGTAGTTGCAAGGAAGACCTTGTTGGTTTTTTGTTTTGTTTTGTCTTGTTAGGTTTTTTTTCTTAATGTTACACGAAGTTTCTCAGAAGGATTTAATGCATTACAAGATGTTTCCCCTTCACGCACCGCCTTACATTGCTGCAACCTTTACGTTCACTAAAAAGAGAACCTGCAGCTGTTGTTTTACAATGCAGAAGACAGACACATCTCTGGCAGTCAGTATTACAGCTGTTTCCAGGAGGGATTTGTGCTGCCTTGTATGCTGAATTAATAGGAGTTTTTGTGAAAGTATTTCATACAAGCTAGTAATAGAAGCCTTGGAGGATGAATAAGGCTGGGAGTTTAGAAAATCTCTTGAAGCTGGTTAGAGAGGACTTTTTGAGACATGATTGTTGCTTCAGTAGAAAAGAAGTTGAAAAACATTCATCAAGATTTCATTCTGTGGTTAATGCACTCCATGGCCCAATGTGTTACTTTATAATTTTGGTGTTCTCTGGAAGAATTTGCATTTGGCTGCAAGCTTTTTCAGGGCTAAAACCAATATATGACTATAACCATTTGGCCTTACCTGACTGTACCATGCCAAACACTGCTGTTACTGCGAGTGCGTCTGTGCATGTGTGAGTCACTGTATGTGTAAACTACCCCATATGATATTTGTCCTGAAGATAAAGAGAAGAACTGCAACAGAAGTAGTGAAAAAATCTAATGAGAAAATGTCATGCTAGACTAAAAGTTTAAGTAAGTCATTACTGCTGCAGCTGTAATTACAATCGGTTTCTTCAAGTACCATGATTTGACTTCTATTTTCTTTTTCCATACAAAGGTCCAAGTAATATATAATCAGTTAAAAACTGTTGAAGTAAACTGAGGCCATCATGAGCTCAATTAATCTTCATGTTCCTTGCAGTCTTAGGAAGTTTATATTTCCTACTAAAAACCTCACACATCAAACTCCTGTAGTTTCTGATTCATTGTTTATTTTCTTTGCATGGGATTTAAACCTTTGCAAAGGCCCATCCATCTCTTAAGACCCATTTAACCCCACCAAGATAAATCCTACCATGAGATATAAATAAAACTATCTTTTCTTTATTCAGATTTTCACTTAGATAGATGGGAGTGATATTACTAGGCTCTGTCTTTCCAAAGCTAAACAACTTTAGGTACAGAGTGCAGGAAATTCAACAAAAGACACAGTTTTCCTTTCTTCAATTTTAGGAAATTTTCACACCATCTACCTCTAGGTTTCTAATGTAAAGTTTATTAATGACCATCTAACTCAAATTTAGATGATTCTCTTCATGACCAGTGGAAAACAGTGCTTCCCTTGGTCCTGATTTGGAGCACATATTTGAAGGTCCCACTTGTTTTGGACAAGTTCTAGTGTTTGACTCATGTTGAGCATTGTCAGAAAAGGTATTTCAAGCAGAAGAGAAAGCATCATTTGTCATGGTAGGAAAAAGCATCGTATACCCACACCTTGAAGTGCTTTGTGCTGATCTGTTCTCAACTCAAGAGGGATGTTGTGGAGTCAGAAAAAGGTTCAGAGTATCTTAATCATAATGATCAAGTGGATGGAGCAGGGAGGAGGGTGAAGCTCTGTACAGGAGCGGGCTGAGGAGGAATATGATCATGATTTAAACAGTCAAAAAGGAGAAAATAAGGGGAATTCAGAACTGCTTGGTTTGGTTTGGTTTTTTCCTCCCAAAACTCACAATACAATAAAAATGGGACACTGGTGAAGCTTGCAGGAGATGAGTTTAAAAGTGATAATTGAAATTCCCCTTTAGACAATGAAAAGGGAACCTCCAAAAGCTGATGTCAGGAGAAACTGGTATAAAAAGAATAAAAAAAAATACATAGACAGCAGACTCATTGAAAGAAATTGAAAAGGTGAGGATGTAACCTCTAATAACTCAAAACCAACAATTTTGGATGTTGAGGGAATACAAAAGAAGTGGACTAAAAACAGTGGATTTAATGCTTTTCAAAGGCAACTTCTCATAGTGCCTTTCCTGGAAGTCAAATACAAGGCTAGACGGTCATTCCTAGCAGAGCATTTCTTCTGTTCTTTTAAATATTGGAATTGAAATTATTTCAGAAATAAAAATGAAGTATGTTTCATTATGAATGACCTGACAACTGTGTAAAATAAAGTTCCTTGACAGCAGTTTTGCCTCTTACCTTTCCTTTAAAGTGTCCTGAAGGAATGTGTGAGAGAAATGAATGATAATATTTAGATTTCTGATTGGATCTCAGTGGTATCTCATCAGGGGTCAAAAAGTCATATGAAAAGCATGTTACGATAAGTATTCTGCTAGGGCATTTCTATGGATTTATTGCACACTGTTGGCAGTTAACACTGGTTTATGACATAATGCATTTCAGATATCTACCTTAAGATCCACTGAATCACAGCCTGAAAGTGCTTATTTGTCTCTATTGAGAATAAGATGTGTATTACTAGCTCTGATGTAGGCATTCACAGTGGAGATTTCTGCAGTGAGGTGAGGTGAATCAAGACAATTCAGTTTAAACAGATGCTGATTCAACTGGATAGACTGCCACTCCTTGCTTTGGAAAATATATTTAGTTTATTTTGTTACAAGAAAATACAGAAGCACAGGTAAAAAAATCATAATGAGTCAAGTCAAATTCCTATCAAGCCCAGAAATACATCTCCAAAAAAGCCAAATCATTTCAATAGCCTGTGCTTTGGAGAGCTTTGTGAATCAGAAGTGTTATCTTTGTGCTCAATAGCCCCGGACAATTTGCATCTATGATTCAGACCACAGAAGCCTCCACCCTTTGCCACCACTGAAAGAGTTAATATAAAGCATGTAATGCAAGAGTGCAGTCTATTCTGTATCCTGATGTAGGGCTGGTACTACAACATCTTTCTGGAGCACCTTGAACTGCTGTGGTCAAAACACAAGTTATGGTCCCAAGACAAAGAAAGCATTTATCGAGCTTTTGTATAACTTCATTGATGGTTTCTATTTTTATTTTTCTGATTCAAGAGGCTTACTGATGAGGTAGATAGCAGAGAAAATCCAACTTGCTTGCTTTCTTGTTTAATCAAACGTGTTTATTTTCTGTAGTCAGCACTGATAACTGAAACAACATTTGAGTCCTGAAAAAATGCTAAGTCACAGGTTTGCAGGTTTTAGCTGTCTACACTTCATCTCTTTTTTTTTGGTCAAGAGACAAATATCAGTTTAATTTATAAAATTACCTTGAACCTATTTTCATTAGTTCTTTATACATATTCTCATGTCTGAAGTAGGTAATACTCATCTAGAAATTACCTTTGATGAATTATCTGATTTTACTTGTAGAAAATTGAAATGAATGAAGCTGTTTTCCCGCCCCATGGCTGCACAAATGAATGTGTATATGATCTTGATTAAATATATATGAACTGTGCATTTTTTTTACCTTTCTTTTATTGCTGCTGGAGACCACTCATTCATACAACTGTTTTCGAGAGTGAATGTGGCTGCTTATGCAAACAGCAGCTCACCAAGATAAGTAAAGGGTTCACGTTAGGACAACACTATTATATTTTAGAAGAATGCAAGTAAAATACATTTGCATTTTCTTGTGTATTTAAATGTCCCGAGCACCATAAAATGTATCACTGCAACATTAGCACAATCAGTACACTTGTTCAGCATCTATGTCTTTTATCAATTTTTTCATTTCAATTGTGAAGCCTCTATTAGGAAGAAAATATTTCAGAACTTTCAGACATTTTCTGGATCAGTGAACTATAAGGTATACAATTTGACATAGGATTCAAAAGTCTTTATCTTTTCTGACTGTTGTTGCAATGACCATTGTAGATAAAAAGTAATTCGTAAAAATTAGAAAGGGTAGAAAAAAATGTGAGATGAAGACACTTCCTGGCTTTCTTGCTTTTCTTGGGACAAAAATGCCATGGAGTAAGTTGATTTAATTGTTTGGTTTGGGTCAGAACTGCAACAGAGAAGAGAAAAATACACTAAATTGAATAATAACCTTTTGGAAGAAGGCTCAAGTCTGAGAGACATAATAGATATATCAGTTGAAGCACCAGTAGCTTTTTGGCTTGCTTTTCCTATACCTATCCTTTTTTATTTATCACTCTTATTATTTATAACAAATGATTATGAATAGGAACACCTGTTTCTTGATGTCTAAACATAGTCGTCCTGATTCTGTTCTGCTTTTATTACTTTGAAGCTACTTGGTTAAATCATTATCGCCTGCTGGCCTGAAAAAGACTGAATTAAGTAAGTTAGCTTTATGAAGTGCTATGTTCTTTAACAGGAATAACTCAAACACAAAGAGGTACTAATGGGGCTCAACATACACATCTGCTAATCCGCATTTAAATTATCATGATCTGCCCATAGTGATACTGGAGAATAAATAAGTAGGCTCCTAAAAAGATTTCCTATTGGATCAGCAAAATTGCCTCTGATTACGTAAAAAGGAGAAAAAAATGTCGGGGAAAGAAAGAGATCCAGAAGGATGAAGTGTCCTGCTTACTATCTGAGTTAGCTGAACATAAACAGGACAGCAAACTCTTACATTTACATAAGATGGCTGACACAACTAAGCTGATAGGGGACTGTGGGAGGAACTCAACTGCTGAATGGCAATTAATTTGTCTTGATCCTGTGATAGTTCAAGAGGCGTATTAGCATTGTACCGTAAGCGTTGATGATTGAAAGTGGAAATCATTGACATCATAGACAACATAGATCACATTGGGTGTCTTCACTCATTACCATGGAAGATCTGCCTTGACATGGTCTCTAAACAACTGTTATTTCCATTCTCAATTAATAGAAATGATGTGACAGTTTTAGAACATATGAAAAGCTTCTTATTAATATGAATAGGATGAAGGGTATGCTGATGGTGGACATCTTGATTAGTATGTATTCTTGAAATATGAGTCATCTGCCTGAATTCTTGACTTGGGTTTATGTTAGGTCACCAGTGAGATTCATATTGGTCTCTTAAAAGATCTGCATCCGTGACAACTGTGTTACTTTGCAAAAAATTCCATTTAACAGAAGTCCATTGTCTGCGCACATCACAGGCACAGTATGTGATGAGATGTGTCAGAATATATTAAAAAAAAAGAAAAAAGAAAAAAGAAGAATAAGAATCCTATTTTAGATTTTGTAAAGAATAAAGTTCGCACTAAGCAACGAGTATGCATTTGTCACAAAACCATTTTAGAAGCTATGGGGAGAGTAGATGCCGTAAGGAGTAAGATGATGACAGGAAAATGCATCCATGCTCCTGCAGCAGATAAAAGTGTTTAGCTATTCAAGTACATTATGATATATGATATATATATATCAGTAGAAAAATATAAACACTAATTGAAATCTCATATTGTATTGGGTTTTCTGTGAGGGGGTTTTTGGTTGTGTCTTTGGTAATGGGGGAAGGGCTATGGAGGGGCCCACAGAGGGGCCCTTTAAGACGCTACCTGAAAAGCTCCCCCTTTGCCTTTTTCAGACACACCTTTGACCAAGCCCAGGCCAATCAGCGCCCCTGCGAATTCACGTATTTAAGGGGGGTGCAGAGCATGCCTTGCTCTCTCTCTGGCACCGACCCTGACCAGTGCTGCCTCAGGTGTGAGTGATGCGGCCCCAGCCTTGCCTGGCTGGGCTTGGCCAGCCCTGACCACGACTTAACCTTAAGCCCCGCTGCAGCTCATCCCAGAAAAAAAGAGAGTGAGCTGGGATCTCCATAACCATTGGAGAAAACCTGCAGCGGAGAAAAGGAGTGGGGCCCAAGGAGAACAACTTTTGAAGAACACCAAGGTCGGTTTGAAGGAAAGAAAAGAGAGGGAGGAGGAGGAGGACACAGAACCCAGGTTTCCCCTTTGCAACCTGTGGCGAAAGCCAGGTTGACTGGTCATGTGTGAGGGAACTGTGACCATGGGCAGACCCAGAGTGAAGTTTTGTGGACTTCGACTGAAGTAGTTTTGTGTGTGAGGGAAACTGCAGCTGTGGGCAGACCCATATTGGACTTTTGAAGATTTTTTCCCCTATGGAAAGGGGGCCATGTGGAAGCAGAGAGAGAGACACTGGGCTGAGGGTTTCTTTCCTACTCCTAAGAAAGCACACGATGTGGCGGGAAAAAAACCTACGGCAAACCCCCACTCCCATCCCCCTGCAACTCAAGGCAAAAGGGGAGAGTGAAGGTGAAGAAACTGGGAACAAAAGTTGAGCCTGGGAAGAAGGGAGGAAGTTGTTTTGATTTTAAGATCTGGTTGTATCTCCCATTGTTCTACTCTGATGTTGGTAACAAATTAAAATTGTTTTGTTTTCTTTTTTTTATTCCTTATGATGAGTCTATCTTTTGCCTGTGACCTGTTTAAGTGGTGAGAAACCCTCCCAGTCCTTATTTTGACTAGCCCTTTTTTGGGGCATCATGGTGCTCAGTTATGCACTGGGCCTAAACCACGACACATATAGTTCTTTTAGCAGAGTATAGATGGTAGCTAGAGCTGTCATTGCCTCAATACAGTATTTGTGAAATGTTGTCTTTTTTTGGTCTCCAAGACCTAGTAATGAGTCTTGTATTATATGCAGGTGGATTCATCATTTAACAAATAAGTCTGCAAGTACATGAAACCTGCAAGTACATACTGGTATAGCTAACAAAGTTGTGTAAAAAATATCCCATGAAGTCTGGAATATGAGCTTATTTCTCCAAAATGAAGAAAGTTTAGAGTGAAACAGTTGGAAAAAATAAATTAAAAAAAATAAAAATAAGCTGGGATTTTGTAACAATTTTTATAGCAGCTGAGCACATGAAAGCTACGTGACAACAGGACAAATCAAAGGTCCATCTAGTCCAGTAGTTTCTTTCCAATCATGATCAGGAGCTGAAGCTTAGGAAATAATCATTTCCTCAACAAAAAGAATTAATAATAACTGATTATTTCTACAACATACTCTTCTACATTCCAGAAGTAAACAGTTAAACTTCCTGGTAACTGTAAGTTTTAATATCCCCCAAATGGAATTTATCTGTTCATAATTTCAAGAGAGAAGGGTAGATCCTGCTTATCCTGAGAAGTGATAAATCTATGTTTTCCAGTTTTGTGGACCTCATTTATGATCCTACTAAACACTTTCACTCATCTCTTTCAAAGTGAAGAATCCTTATCATTTTCCTTCGTGCAGGCTATTACATTTCTCTGATCCCCCATATCATTATTCTCAGTATCCTTCTATTTCTTCTAATTTTTGTTGTGATAGTAGTATGATTAGTACATGCGCCATTAAAAATTCATACAAGGAATCATCCAATGAAATGGACATGTTCTTTTGTTCTGTACCCTTGTTCTAATTGCAGTTCAATATTCTATTTGTCTTCTGATCATAAAGACTGACCTTAGTCTTTTAAAAAAGTACCTACAGCAGTTCCAATATGTCTTTCCTCAGTCTTAGCAACTAATTTAGAGGTCCTCATTATATACATACTATTATAGGGTGATTTTTTTCCCCCCTGTGTTGATAGTTTTATGCTTTTCAACAAAAAATATACAGTTAAAAAACCATGGAAGTTTGAAAACTATAAAAACAGCCCAATGTGCTCCATGTAAATGTAAGTGCAAATCATAAAACCTGAAGAAAGAAGCAGTAGACAATTATTCATGAGGTGCATAAGCTGGTAGTGTAAGCTAAAGTCGAAAACTAAAATCTGTGTTTAAGAAGAATGTGTTCAGTATATGATGAGTGGAAAAAAAATAATGTCTACTAAATTGATAACATTGTTAATAACAAGGTAGATAGGTCAAAGTTGTTTGGCGAGTATTTTTCTTCTCTATTTGGAAAAAGAAAATATGGAGAAAGTGCTAAAACACAATGTAATGCTTTCTATGCCATTAGTAACCAAGGAAGATGTTAAACTTCTATTAATAATACATATTTGTTACAATAAAGGTTGGATAACAATTTACATTTGAATTTTGCACAAAGGAACATTTTTAATTAGTGCCCTTAGATATAAAAAAGTTCCTAACGGCATTTTGAAAATAGTTTAGGAGCTGAAGTCTTTCTCATTTTATTGGAGATAGGTGCCCATGCAATTAAAAAAAAAAATTTGATGAACAACTACCTGCATTTTACAAACCCAAATACTTTATAATTCTAATTAAAAATCTTTTACAACTAATAATTACACCATTAACTCATCCCTTCTGGTGGCTAAATTGAACACCTGCCTTTAATTATGATAACTTGGAAAAGAGAAGCAGCCTGAAGATTACAGGATTGTGGAATAGGAAATGCAGTGTTGTATACGAGTACATTTTGTTTAAATAAAACCATCTTATCAGACAAGTGCCCAATTATCATTTGTATCAGAAAATATTTAATTTTACTCTTATTTGCTTTCAGCAAACATTAATTTCAGTGCATGTAATGGGTAAAAGCAATGATCCTGAAAGCACGATCTCAGTTATAGATGATTTAGAAGCATTGGGAGAATCAGAATGACTTCTGTTTTGATTGAAATTATTTCTGTTTTCTGATTATGCTTGTAGACTATGGACAAATGCTCAGCAATATCAACCTGTATTAATCTGTGAGAAAGGTAACTTAGTAAGAAATGTACTACAGAATATAAACTCATTATAACAAAACAAAGCAACTTAACTATCCCAGACACTGTTGTGTAAATCTGAGTGAAAAGTGCTCTCTAAAATTTGCCCAATGAAGCTGTCATTTTAATCTATTCTGGAAGGTTTAAATTACACCTGAACCTCTGGCAATCAAAAATATTCCTACAGCGTGGGTGAAGAGAGTTAGCAAACTTAAATCGCTCTTTCTATATCGGTGTTGTGGGATGGATAGATTGTATTAAAGAAGCAGGCTAAATATATTTGTTATGCCATGCACATTATTGCTTTTTAATAATAATACATAACAATGACTTTGAAAAACTGTATCTCAGCTTAGATTGTGTGTACTAGTAGTGACTGTCACAGGCTGGCTACATCTGTAAGAGGAAACTACATGGTGTTGGGGGTCAAACTTGGGTTGGAAAAAACATGTACATGATTATGTTCTTAATACAGACCCCCTCACATGTACATAAAACAACAGGTTAGAATGGACCTCCAGACATTTTCGAGTCCAACTTCCCAGTCAAAGAAGTGTCAGTATGTTAAACACTTTCCTTGAGACCTCATCCAGTTGAGTTTTGAAAACCAGCAAGTCTGAAGGTTGCACAACTTCTTTGGGCTCCTTTTCCTGTGCTCAATCACTCTTACTTTGTTGTTTTTTTCCCTTTATCCTTATATTTAACCAGAATTTTCCTTTTAGCCACTTGTTTTCATAGCCCCTATCCTTTATTGTGCACCTCCAAGAAGAGCCTTGGTTTGTTATCTGTATGGTTCTCTGTTAAGTATCTGAAGACAAAAGTCTCCTCCTCATCATTCTCCCCACAGCTGAATAAACCAGCTTCCTCATCCTCTCCCTGTAATTCTTAAATTCTTTTGTTTGCCTCGGCAGATTGGATCGCATTTGCTGATGTAGGCCATCATTTGCTGTGATAGGTCTCTAGCCATCGTGCTTTCAGCTGTGAATAACATCCAAGCATCCTTCACTTCGGAAATTTTGCAATTCAGATATGACAACCCTTTATTATTGTGAAATTCTATTAGAACATTTGAATAAGAGCAGAAAAATATATTTGTTTATTCTAGGGTAAAATAATGTGAATTTCACCTTAGACTGCGTATCTTAGCTTTGCAATACTATGCATTATTAAGCTGTGTAAATGTCCTTTACAGTGTTCAGCTTTGCTTCTGTCAGCTGTCTCTTAATTTTCCCATAACTCTGTTCTCTATTCAGCCATGGAACTCTTGCTTTGTTGCTCAGTGCTTTGATTTCTGCTACTATGAACCCTCTATTCCCTCCACTTGTGCTTCCTTCTTCTAAAAAGTTTAGAATACTGAATCACAGGTTATAAACTTGATATAAAAAATATTTTGCAGCGTTTTCATATATTTCAGTAATTCATTGCTAGTATGAAAATGAGGAATAGTCTACAGAAATAATATTAAAAAAGAAGCAAAGGCAAAAGTATATTAGAACTAAGTGTGAAGCCATCATATTTCAACAGTTGATGCTTTTCTATAAATCAGGTGATCTGCATAATAAACAGAAAACCTAACACAGATGCTTCATCCATTACTGCAAATCTTCAGGACTAGCTGATCAAAGGCTGAATTTGAATTTGACCACTTTTTCACATCTTCTTAAGTAGTGATAAGAGTGCTGGATGTTAACATCTTTAAGTGTGGAAGATTAAAAATCAGGGCAATGGTCATGTCTCAGAGACACTTCTAGATAAGAAGTTGAATTTTGGTTCATATTTTTTCTTTAGCTTACTGTAACTTTGCTAATGTGACAGGTGCACTCCATCCTTTAACCAAACTAGCAGTGGTTTGGTACAGACTCTAATCCGTAATCAAGCCAACAAGTTCTCTATGTCCAATCTGTTCTCTGAAAACCCACAAAGGAGTTAGAGGGACTGTTGAGGTTTAGGACTGGGCTGACCACTAAATGATGGACAGACTTTTTCTATTAATCCCTCTCCCCTGCCCAGAATGGGAAGAGAAAACAGAATAATGGAGAGAAACTTATGGATTGGAGAAGAAAACTGAAACAGATTTAATGAAACAATGACAATAATATGAATGCATAATAATGTAAACAGGAAAATAAAGACATGTGTACAAATATATATACAGAACCAATATAAAATCCTTTTCCTCCCTGCTCAATGACTATTATGCCACCAGAGGTTCTGCAGAGCAGGGCACTGGAAAATTAGACTGAACTCAGCAGTAGGTGGGAGCAGGATTCAGCAACTGGATTCAGGAAGGCATGGATCAAAAAAAGCAGTCAGAATAGCAGGATTCTGCTTGGACATCAGCCATGGCAGAAGAAGCAAGGGGTAAGAGAAGAGAGAGAGCCTGACCCTTGTCTTCTGTCAGCTTTATACTGAGTATGTGTATTGGGTTTTCTGTGAGGGGGTT